>NC_091477.1:84155141-84455141 GCF_036971445.1 Narcine bancroftii
AGGACAATTAACGATGATAATAATGTCCAGAACCTGAAAAGAAATCTCATAATGGACTTAACCCTTATCAGTTACCCTAAATTAAGGCATATTAAATGGCTTTGCTAACTGCCTGAAAAGAATATTTCCATGACATTTTTAAAATCAGAGATCTTAACTTATCATTCCAGACTCTGCAAAGATGAGAAACCTGTCTGAATTCATGACTTTTGCACCAATTGGTTTGATTTGGTGAGAATCATTCTCCGGGAAATGTGGATTTCGTTTGTACTGTCTGCTTGATAATACTTCAAAACTCAGACTTGTGCAACATAGAAATGCCTTTAGTTTATTCACATTAGTTCTACCAGGCCAGACAAAAGAATCCTCATTAATTTTTCATGGATGCAACAATTTTTTCAGTGCAGGCTGACCTCGGACAATTGTCTTCCTCTTGTTTTTTTTTAATGTTTCTGCATAAAGAAACATGGTATGTATTTTTGCATTTAAAATTAGTTGTATTGGTAAGAAGTAAAATTTAGCATGAAAACTTATTCTTTCCATTTTCTAATCAGTGACATTTTTGCAGTTGATCCACAATTATATTATAATTATTATTTCATTCTTCTGCTGTATTAACTAGTTTCACAAAAATGTGTGTTTTAATTCAGTAGTTGATACTGTAACGCTTTATTTCTGCATTATAACTCAGCAAATTATTATTTTGATTATTCTTTTCTTGTAAACTTGCAGTGTAGTTTGGTTCATGAACTTTCATATTGTTGTTGTTGACTATTCTGAAGGAATCCGTCTATAGGTGGCAGTAAATAACCAACTAAATATCTTAAAATTTTGATTGCTAAATCTTGTTTCACTTTATTGTTCAAAAATATTTTACTCAATTATCAACAATTGAAATGGCATCATATTTGTGAAACAAAAATTGTCAGTGCATGTATTGCCACCTAAATTGGTACAATTCTTGTGCCTGATGGACATGTTGCAGTCAATTTATGTTTAGCATGTTATTTTAAGGAATAAAAATTATTGTTTAGTATATTTACAGAAAGCATTCAACCTGATATACTACTTAAAAGTAGTTGTTGAATTAAGAGGTTGTTAGTCCACCAACAGCTGAACATATCTGGAACTTTCCATGACTTTACTCCTTTATCTGTATATCATTATAATTTCATTTGTTGACTTCTCTATGTTTTTAATTGATCTTAAAATTTATTTCCTTATCAACATATTTGCTGCCAGATTCACCCCATATTAGATCTTACCTTCATTCACTTCTCAAAAAAAAAGCATGAAAATAAATTGCTGAAAGGTCCCCTAACAAAGGTTTACAAAATTACGAGGGGCATAAATAGGACAGATAATCAAAATCGTTTTTCTCAGTGTAGGGGTATCTAGAAATAAAGGTGACAAGTTTAAGGTGAGGGAGGAGAAATTTAAAGGAGATCTCAGGTGCGTTTTTTCATGCAGTCGTGAATAGTTGAAATGAGCTGCCAAAGGAAGTAGAGGAACCAGATATCACTGCAATGTTTAAGAGATATAGAGGCCCAATGTGGACAAATGGAATTAGCATAGATAGGCATCATGGTTAAAGGCTTGTCTGTGAACTATACGTTTTGATGCTTCCATGATCCCATGAAAATGAGAATATGTTTTTCAATGATTTTAATGTGGAAATGAAGTGTCACTTTAATTTTTTTAATAAATGAATTTACAGCTTCAACATGTTAATACAATCACAATGTACCCCAGTTTGAAGCAGGGAAGTTTGACTAGCTGACATGATGACTTGAGGTCAATGATATCTGCTTGGTAGTTTATGAGCTGGAACCAAGTAGGTGTATTCACCACAACATCTTAATTGCAGTCATGTCACAATTTTTAAGAACCTTTTCAAACATATGACAATGTGATTTGTTACTAAATGTTATAAATACCACTACTTGGTAATATTGGGAAGGATAACTTCACAAATCAAAATAGAGAGTTTTATGAAAGCCTATAGGAGAGTAACAACATTTTCTACTTTGCATGTTAAGCAGTAAATTCTGCAGACATTATGATTGTAGTATAATGCACAAAACTGCTGGAGAAACAGAGCAAGCCACGCAACATCTAAAGGAAGTAAAGGGTAACTGACTATTTGGGTCTGAGTCCTTCATCAAGGTACGTTCATGTTTGGCACTTTGGTTACCCTTTATTCCCTATAGATGCTGTGTGACCAACAGAGTCTCTCCAGCACTTTGGTGAACTGCACCTTACTAAGTGTGTTTTGTGCAATGCATTTCAATAATGAAAGCAAGATTATCTATGAAGATATTTACTTTAATTGCATCCTGACTGCAACATTTGATTTCTGACAGATCTGTTTATTTGTCATCTAACATTTCTAAGTTAGGCTCACAGTTAAAAATGATTTAAAAGTTTGTTTTTAAACATGCTCATGGAGCTAAAAGAACTCTAAACAGCACTAGCGTGCTGTTCTCATTTCCTCTTTATTTCTAACTCACTTGAAGATGAATGTTAGAGAGTCCTTGAGAAAATCCAGCCAATATCTCCCACATAGAATTTATAACTGTATGCAGACTTTTAAAAAGGAACAAAGAAAAGTATTGGCAAGGTGATGCAGAAAGGGGTAATATGTTCCTCTTCTGGGTTGAGATGCCTCTTCTTGAATGTAGTAATAGAATGATCATTGACATGATTATTAAAATTGCATTATTTAGTGTTGCATGCAAAAAAACTGTATTTCTTCCATTTAATTGTGTCTACATTGCATTTTAGAATGTAACTGGTAGCTTGCATTCATAAATTCTCCTTGCCATCCATCCCCTCTCCCCTGGGCTTTCAAAAATGCTAGCACCATTTTCCAACTGAAGGGATGTTGTTTGCCCTCCAGCCTTCTGCCCTTTATTCTATTGGCATTTAGTATTATGATATTATCTCCATTCTCTCCTGCAAAGTTGGATATTGAATGATGAATGACTTATTAAAATATAATTCTGTTCTCTTTATAAGTGTTAACAGCTGGAAAAGTTGATGAAGGCAGCAATGAATTGTTTATTCTGTAATACAAATTATACATTAAAAATAAATTGCTCAGTCAGTTCAGATATCTAATCTCCAGTTCCAGTTTCCTCTTACCATGTTTAATATGCTAATAGTTTTCAACTAAAACTTTTACTTTCTCATCCTATCTGTCACCTTGGGCTTTGCTCGTTGCGCTCCTACTTTTGTTGGTTCAACAGCTACTACTGAAGCCTGAATATGTAATCTAGACTGTTGGTCCAGCTCAGTATTTCACAGTTGGAGGTGCTGTCTGTTTGATGAAATGGTGAAGTGAAGCTCTGCCTGCCCTGTTGGATGGAAGTAAAGAAAATATTTTGAAGAACAGTGGGAGGATTATCCTTGAAGATCTTGTTTTTATTTATTCTTCAATCAATATTGCTAAGAAGATTATCCTGGTTATCCTGGTGGTGCTGTTGGTGGGAACTTGCGATGTGGAATTTTCTGCAGCTTCGTTCACCAGTGCATGAACAACATGCTGACTACATGCTGCACAACTAGTGTGTAATTTAATTATTGTATTGACATGCCAATCAAGCGGATGTGAGTTCTCCTTTGACCATGTCACTAAGTGCAGAATGGGAAATAGTGTCTCATCCTGACTCTTGCAGTAAAATTAGCAAAATTATTTCATTCAAAGTTCACTAAGCATCATCCTTGTGAAGAAGGCCATATAGAAATTCCCTGGTTGCATACATCTGAGACTGGAAACTGCATTCCAAGTCCTAAGGATGGGTTGCTTATTCAAGGTGGATCATTGGCCTGTCAACAAATGATGTACTAATCTGAGATGATCTGCCCAAGTAAGGCAGAGTGGAGTTCCCTGGAGATCTAAATGTGTCAAGGTGAAACTTTATTTTTTGGCGTTGCAGTTTCCCCAGCAAGGTCCTAAAAGTAATCAATTCTGATGTATTTGTACTTAGCTGCAAAAGACAAATGGTGCCTCAAGTCTGGTGGATTCCTACTGCTATCGAGACTATGCCATGCAGATCTATCTTGTGAAATTGTTTGCAATATGCATACATTTGAAGGTTTCCATAATGAATTGCAGTATTAATTTGAACCTTTGCATCTCAAGTAGTGAATTAATTAAAAAAGATGGAGGGTCAAGACTGGTTTTGGAATTAAAGTGATACTTAGTTTCAAAGACCATTTCAGAAGAAGCTATAATGTACTGCATTGAAAATGAAGGCAGAGAGTAAGGAAGTCCCAGCCAGCAAGGTGATCTTGCAAATGTACATAACTGTGGTAAAGCAAAAGGCATTCCATGAAAACCAAACAAGATTAGCCCATTCAGAAAAGTGCTCTTCAGAGGTGATGATAGAAACAGGACAAATGGATATATTGACAGGATATATTGAAAAGCTCCAGAAATGTGAGAAGGTTCAAGAGATGTTTAATATTTATCTGCTGCATTTGGACATGTTGTGAACAACATTGTAGAGGTTAAAGGAAACAACTGTGAATGAAATCTGATTCACGAGCAAAGGGTGGCTCCTCCATATACATCATACCAACAAACTTGATAGTCCAATTTGATGAGAAGTTAAAGGCCCAGTTCAACCAAACACCATTTTAAATATTTTAGGCTCCAAGTTGATTGCTTGTAACCAAATGCCCAAGGAGGCAATCAGTGATTACATTTTCAAGTCTGAGGATTTAGCACAACTGTGCAACTTTGGAGTATCAAGGGATAGATTAGTATGTAGTACAAGTGATGAGAGAATGCAGACCAAACTGGATGAAATACAATTCTTTTTTTATAAAAAGATGACAAGAAGAATTTCAGATTTGAAGGAAATGGCATATATGGGACACTTTGCACCATCTCCAAAGCTTCCACATCCTTCCTGTAATGAGGCAACCAGAATTGAATGCAATACTCTGTGTGGTCTAATCAGAATTTTTTAGAGCTGCAGCATTACCTCACAGTCATTGAAATCAATCCACTGATGAATGATGACCAGCACAGCCTACACCTTCTTAATCACCTTAAAATTTTCCTATCATAGTGATTTTTTAACTCGAACCTATTTGTGATTTTCCTGTCATTTTAAGTCATCTAGTCTATTGACCACAAAGCAAGCTGTTTTGTTCAGTCCAAGCATGCATGGGCATGCAATCAGTGCAGGTGCAATGCAGGTGTGGTCTTATGCCTATGCATGCTTAGTCGCAATAGAAGCAGACAAGCTATAAAAGCAGTTCACGTATACTGATGCTGTGCATTACATTGATATAGATTGAATGCATGTTGATGCACATGCCCTTCAGGCATTAGCATAGAGAATGTACTTAACAATATATATTGTCTTCAGGAAGATTTAATACAGCAGAAATGTCTCGTCAATGTTGTAACAGCTGTGATACATTCTGTTACATTTGTGGTGAGTTTATGCTTAATGCTGAATTAAATAAAAGTTAATTTAATGATTCTCCAACTTCCTAAGTGATGCAGCAAATCTGAAATAATCTTTGCATTCAGCATGAAGTTGCCTGTCATAATCTCAAGGTTTTATTCAGGAAGCAAACCTTTTGTGGGGAGGTGGGGGGGGGGGGGGGGAGGGGGAAAGTCCAGTGTAATTTGCATTTATTTTTGAACAGAATTAACAAATTATTTTATGACTTTTAATTGTGTTTATAAATATTTTACTTATTAGCACAACTAACTATTAAATCATTCTGAATATGTTGGATTGTCATATTCAAACTGAAAGGATTGACAGCTGATTTAACTACGGGTTCTGCTGTCAAAGCCTGTCTGTGGCAGGCTTGTTCAAGCACTGACATGTGACTTTCGTTGTGTTCAAATAAAATTATATTGGATAGGCATTCACAAAGCAGGATAGACCTTGTACTTAGAGATTTTCAAGGTAAATGCAAAACAAATACACGGGTGAAATCCCCAATATATAATATGCATAGAAATTATTTAAACATTGAAGGAAGAATAAAAATCGGTAAACCTGCTTCTTTCTCTCCAACCAGTTCATATGGATTAACCAATGATCAGCTGCAAATTGTTGATAATTAAATGTTAGTTTATTTTCTTCAGTCATAAAATAAAAGTAATGCAACAAGAAAAATATGCACTATGGTTATGGTTGAATAATTATTTCTTACAGCACAAAATACTTTATTAAATGTGAGTATTCAAGATTGACTGAATTGATGCATCATGGCCTTAATTTTCCTGAGAAATCTCCACAACTCCATGTGGCACTGCTGGTACTTCCATTAACAAGAGCCCAATAAGCCCTGGGTTCCTGGATAAGCACAAATACAACATTCCCAAACCTCCTGAAACTTAACATGAATTTCAAGAAGCTGTCTTTATGTATGCACTTCCTACTAAATTCTGTTTGAACAACATCGACTCAGTTAGCAGAATGGCTTGAAAAGTCCCATGACAAATTTCCAATGAAGAAGAGTGCTCTATGCTATTTTAATTTTAGGGTCTCTGAGTGACCATGGAACAGGAGCGGAAGGGCTCTTTTACCAGAATTCTAGAAAGATCAAAGAGCGTTGTGCAAAGCAAGATCCACCTGTTAAAAAATTTTTGATATCCGTTCATGTAGAAATGGTAATTGAACATTGTATCATTAACATAGGCTTATTAGCATGTGAAGAAGGCAAATTTGCTTAATTTTATATCATAATTGTGGTAAATATTTAACTTTAAAATTAAGAACACATCGCAAGTATTGCACCCAGACTAAACAGTCTATTGAATTGCTTAAGACTGTAAAATTTGGAACATTTCTATTTATGGGAAATATTCAAACATGGAGTGCTTCAGAGTAAGAAAGCAAGCTTTGCATTGCTTTAGTTTGTTATGGGCTCTTTAATTCACAAGCCAATTAGCAGAGATTTTTTTTTAAATTATCTGCTCATGAAAAGTAAGGTATTTGCCCTAACCTCATCCATAGCCTTTCCAACAGAGCAGAACATCCTCATTTGCAGTTTATCTCAGTCCTTTGGTGAGAATTTGTCTATTGTTGCAGTTTAACTTGTGATAACTGTCGCCTTAGAGGGCAAGCTGTACCATAACAAACCAGTGTTCCCAGCCAATCATGAAGTGACTGTTGGCTGGTTACATGAAGGAATCTAATTTGTGAGATATCATTGTGGCAGGTGTAGCAGGTCTTTTTTTTGTGTGAAACAAGAGTTTAGAAAAAAAAATAATCCGGTGACCTTTTGCTTAATTTGGTCTTTGTTCTCAAATGCAGAGAAAAAAATAAATGCCTTATTATTATTTTCATACAGAATAGGTTCACATCCAAATTGTGGCTTTCAAAATGTTAATATGATTCATTTAAAGTATATAATTAATTCTCAAAGGGAAATATTTTTGATCTTGCAATATTACCGTCTTAACTAATTTTAAACATTTTTTTGTTGTTTTGTGATTTTAAATATTTAAGCCTTCAATTGTATAGGGTTTATATCTCAGGTGTTGAGTGATAATTTCAATTTTACCCTGCATTGAAACATGAAAGACAGATGAAGTGCAAAATTCTGTCTGTCCTAAAGCCAATGTCCAAACCATGTGCTCCAATGAACTGTTTTTGCCTATCAACTATAATGAGTGAGTAGAGTTAAATTTCAACCGAATGTTGAAGAAGTTTTGTGCAGGAAGTGGCTTTCCATCTGTTTAAATGTCGGAAAATCATCGTTATACTTTATATTTGTTATACTTGTCCGTATGCCAAGAGGATAGTATTTGGTTAAAAATCAATTTAATTAGTGTAAAGGCAAATCCAATTAAGGCATCAATTTATTTAACACTTCAACTGGATTCATTTTTTCATATCAAATCTACTTTGTACAGTGCAAAATAATTTTTAAGATGGCTCCTGGGAATGCTAGCATATCTTGTCCTGTTTACTTGTGGAAGTGAAGCTGGGAGCATCCAGCAAATCTTTGTCTTGAAGTGAAATCTATGTTCTCAAATTATCTCAGTCTCTTGTCTTTGTACAATTAATCTGCTGGAGCTTTGCTTTAATGTCTAGAGACAGGATATTTCTGAATCCTTGTTGTCCTTGACTGGGGCACTTGGATTATCACGAGCATAGCCTGAATCTATATTCCCCTGTCATATTGATATGAAATTTTAAAATTTAATTCCTGAATATTTATTTGCAGTTTTTTTTAAAATATTTACCTCAAATAATCAATCAGTTCTTTGAGAACAGAAGAATTTGTAACACAGGTATTATAAATACTATATGTTTCTATCTTTTTTAAAAGTTGTTAAGCGCTATTTTAATCCTCAACTACAGCAGCATCAGAACTGTTCCTGATCGACTTGGCTGATTGATTCTGTTTTTGGAAACTGTAAAAGCTCAAAAATATAATATGTTAAAGCTACTTAAACACTGTTAACATTAATGTAAAATAAAAATGAAAAATAAAATCAAATAATTTTACTGTTCCCAATTACCTTTGACTTTTTCATTTGATTTGATTTTAATTTAACCTTTTTATTTTTACGTAATATACTCCAATGTAGCATTCTTCCACAACTTTAAAACAAGAATTCTTACTTTATTCCTTCCACTTCCACAATTATTGAGCTTTAATTTTGAGACAGAAACTTCTGATTATGAAAGAAATTGATCAACATTGATTTCAGCTAAGCATAATAACAGGTTCTTATAAATAACAGTAAACCATGTATTCAGATCACCTTCAACACTTATACAACTACCATGGTCTATAGAGGAAGTGTTCTGAAAAAAAAAAGCTCAACTAGATTTGCTTAGGTTGAGTTATACAACACCTAAAGGGTTAAAGTTATGTGTAGACAATAGAAGTTTCATGCTACTGAACAAATAAGCCACAGAAAATTAGGTCAAATCCCATCATTGCAACCAGTGTACTTGAATGTTGATTTTATCATGGAAGAATGACCATGAGATATGAATTGTTGTTAAATATCCAAATGGCTCATTGATATTATTCAGGGAGGGAACTTTGCATATGGATCTGCCTCCACAACAATGTGGTTGAAACAATCCAAAGTAGCTGTAAACAACTTGGATGTGATGAACTGCTGCAAATGTCAACTGTACAGGCAACAAGGGATAAATGATTAAACATTTACCTGAAGAAAGAACCTAATAAATTCCCAAAGTAAATTAAAAGCATGGCTAGGTTCCCCAACAACCCACTGCACTCCATTATTTTAGATTCAAAGGAATGTAAAGTTCATGTTACCTGCTCCCATTAAACCTATTTTATATTCTGGTAAATCAATTCTGTCCGCTTTGCAAGACTTGTCTATTAATGACCATAGCTAGAAATCCCATAGCCTGCCAGAACTTGGCAGATTTTTTGAATTGTAAGGTTTAAAAATGGATTCCTGTTGTTCTTCTCACCGGCTTGACCCATGTTGAGCAAATCGTGTGGGGAGAATAAAATGGGATCAGTTTCAGATTAATGTAAACCGATGCTTGATATGGACTCATTGGGCTGAAGACCCTGATTCCATGCTCTGTGGATTGAAGTGATTAATCATTTTAACAGGTATGCAGTGTCAAAATGTTGCTGATTTATATGTTAAAAGAAATCTCCTGCACAGTCCATTCTGTGGAGTTCCCAACCTATTTTGGTTGGGCCTACATGATTTCCCATTAGCCTGACTGGTCAGTTCTTAAGCCTGTGAGACAGGGGCCACCTTGGCTACCAAGTCAGTTCAGGTTCACCTCTGGCCTTGCGTTTCTCAGAGCCTTGAAGATCAGGTGATTGGGGGAAGGATCAGCAGGGGCAGTTTCTCAGCAAACCCAGGAGAGCACTGAAATCGAGAGTGTTTTCCAAAGGTATATGATCCGTGAGCTCAGCATTGGAAAGTCTGCTCCAAAATATATTCCTGAATAGTATTGCCAAAACTAAATTCAATGTCAAATAATTTTTATTTCAATCCAGTATTCAAAACTTAAGAAATTTTAGACTGGAACCCAATCTGCCTAAAGATTATCTGATTTCTAATTTTAATTGTGCAAGGATGGTAGCCAGTGAGCAACTCCCAAAGACAAGTTTCCTATTTAAACACCTTACAATCTGCCTTCTTGAGATTTATTTTCCATTCTGGCTTGAACACCAGCTGTTCGCCAACTGAAGGGAGGCAAGTATTCTAGATGAAGCAGATGAACACTCTTCCAATAATCATGCGTGTGGGAAGGCAGGAGGGTGCAAGATGACATGTACCATCTTCTCCCTTGACCAGCAAGCAACTTTACTGGATTTAAATGTCCTCCATGGGCTCCACCAATCACCTCTCCACCAAAAACTCACTTCCCCAATCTGCACTCCATTCCCTGATCTCATCCCCATCCCATAAATATTTCCCCTGGTTTAATATTTATCTCCTCCATGTTTACAGTCTGCGGAAATGCATTTCTACCAGGGGTGGCCAAAGCGCAGCTCGCGAGCCCCATGCGGCTCTATGATTTATAATGTGCAACTCACGGAAATATGTTGGCTGTGACAGGAATCGTATGAGCTGGAGCTCACTTTGGTAGTGTTATTGGGTGTAACTTGCAATCGCATGATTGTTGTGGCTCTCAAACATCTGAAGTTTATCATGTGTGGCTCTGGTGTGAAGCAAGTTTGGCCACCCTGATTTATACAAAGCACAGGCAAATGGGATTATTTTAGGTTGGCATGGATGAGTTGGCATAGTTGGCATGCTATACAGTTGAATCTCAGCAGGAGTGAGTTCCATCACAAGATTCTATACTGCTGCTCCAACTCAAATATATCGAATTTATCTTCACCAAAAACACTATAGAAATTTATGATTCTATGTTTTGAATGTAACACCATTGTAGTTTGGTGAATTCTTTCTCTAGTCTTCAAAAATGCTTCATAACCACACAGCAGTGAGTGGTATTAAATCATAATCTCTTAAATAATGATATTTCTTGACAGCTGATAGTAGAGCCCAGTTTAGGTCATCATTCAGTTCCCTGCATTTATATTTTTTCTGCTCTTTTACATTTTTAAGATAGAATGTTTTGATTATTTGAAATGAGAAAAATGATTTGACCATTAAAAACTTTACTCTATCAATAGCAATTAAAATTTGTCAGTCTATAAATATTTATCCTAAAATAAATTTAATAAACAAATTATTTTTTTTATTTTTGCGGTCTTGAGGTCTGACATATATCATTTTCAGTTGTGATCTAATCAAAAAGGAAACTCTGTTCCAATAATTTGAAATGCATTGGGCATGATAATCTTGTTAAATAATTGCCCAGTAGCATGAAATAAGAACTGTAAAATATTTCCAACATATTTTCAGGGGCAACAATATAATTTTTAATTTTTCTCTGAATGCAAGTGGATTGCAGTAAATTGGAAATATATTGTGTGAAATTTTAACTTGTTCTCTGCCAAATAGTATTAAAGCATTAATTACTAATATAAGGTAAGGGCTTTAATTGGCTATTGATTTCTGTCTGCTGCTATTTTAACTGTGTTCATATTCCCATGTACCAGACAGATCAGGAGCCTCACAAACTGATAGAACTCATGCAGTTAGAACACTGATGTGACTTTAAACTTCACTAATAAATCTTCCTAAGTTTGCCGAGTTGAATCTCTTAGGTTTACCTACAAAATCTTTGGCTGTGACTTTTCTATAGGTGGCATTTAAGGAGAACTCGTCTAAGTGTTAAATTCTTCAGAAGGTGTTGGATAAGGTACCATATCAAAGGTTATTACGGAAAATGTAATCTTATGGTGTGGGAGATAAATATTGATGTAAGTAGAAAATTAGCTTACAAACATAAAATAGAGAATGCACACAAATCGATCTGAAAGGGAGATGAGGCCAACTGTTGTGGACTTTTGAGAATTGAAAAATTGCAAGTGCTGCAAAAACAGCAAATAAAAACAGGAGATGTTAGATATTCTCAACAGGTCAAGCAGCATCTGTTGCAGAAAAAGACCAGGTGATGGACACAATGGGAATTTTTGTGTTAAAGTGTAAATTGTCCAGGTGATGAAAATGCTGCTGGTGTTGTCCAAAAGAGGGTTTTGTAGTCTTGTTAATCATAGCTGATATGTCCAAAGGAGTGCAAGTACCTTCCCCTATGATTTGTTTATGTGGTGTAATCTTGAATTAATAGGTGGAGATTGGCAGACACAGTATATGTCTGGTAATGACTAATGTTTATAGCCCACAATATAATATAATTTAAGAACTGATTTAATTTGATTTCAGTTGGATAAAAAATTCTTCAAAAATGAGCTGCAGTACAATTTTAAATGGCCGACCCTACCAAAAGAAAGATATGCATTTTTACCATGAGTTTTACAACTTCACAAGTTTTTACGAGACAATGAAATACTTTCATACTGTGGATGACGGGATAATGTAAAATTCGTTGTAATGTCAGTACAGTATTTGTTACATCATGCTCATTTTCTAAGGATTTGTGTCCAGCTGTAATCGTGTTGTGCCATTCCCGTGAAATCAGTTATATTGCAAATAATGTAGTACAAAACCACACTGGAACTACTAAATGCCATTTGGAGATCGCATGTAGGGTAGAGTTTTGGGGTATTGGGGCTCCCTCAATTCAAATGATGTGACTTATGCAAATTCTCCAATAATTTTCAAAGCAATTTTCAATCAAGATATGAAATGCTTCAAAGTGTTCATTAATGAGTAGCTACAGTAATGATGAGGTACATTAGCCTATTATTGAGTAAAACATGAGTCTGCAGGTACAGTTATTCCTCTGTCCCAGTCGCATCTGTTCCCAAGAAGAGGATTACATTTCAGATCATCGGAGATGTCCTCCTTCAAAAAACGTGACTTCCCTTCTACAACTATCAACTCAGCCCTTGCCCACATCTCCTGCATTTTCCTCACATCTGCCTTGGCCCCTTCTGCAAAAAAAATATGATTCCCCTTGTCCTCATCTACCACCCCACCAGCCTCCACATCTAACATATCCTCTGCAATTTCTGTTCACCTACAACATGATCCCACCACCAGACACAACTTTCCTTCTCCCCCTCTCCACTTTCCACAGGGACTGATCCTTCCGTAACTCCCTCGCCCCTTGACACCTTCCCCATGACCACAGGAAATACCACGTGTGCCCACACATCTTCCCTCACCACATTCGGGGCCCAAAACAGTCTTTCCAAGTGAAGCAACGCTTCGCTTGTGACTCTATGGAAGTCATCTACTGCATTCATTAATCCTATTGCGGCCAACAAAGCACCTAATATTCCATCTAGACACTCTTGCACCGCATGGCATTAACATTGACTTTTCTGGTTTCTGCTAGACCATTCCCCATTCTCCCTCTCTTCACTATCCCCCTGCCTCATTTCCTCAAGCTCTATACCCCTTCCCTCTTCATTCACAGACCTATTCCACCTCCCCCTGTTTGATGCTGTGCCCTCCCTCACTTATCTACCTATTATCTCTTGCATGTGGGCCCGTGCTCCTCCCCTTACGCCTCCCCCTCCACCATTTTGTACTGGTGCCTGTCTACATTTTGCTCATACCTTGATGGATAGATCAAGCCCAAAACATTGGTTATGTATCTTTATCTTTGGTATATAAAGTACGCTATGTGACCTGCTGAACTTCTCCAGCACTTGTTTTCTCATGAGTTTATCACTTTATGGTGAACATTTGATGAAATAAAAGGACTGTAGCAAATGTATGTAGAGCATTGCCACATGGATAACTATAGGAAATGCATGTTTTTGACTGAGTGAAATTGGTTTACTGACAGTCTTCAGGAATGGAGCTTGGCAACTGCCTGCATGAGCTATTTGAGACCAGTAATTTAGGAACTATATGTAGTTTGGTTTGAAGTAATGAGGTGACTTTTGAATCAATTGGTTTCAAACCACCACCACTAGGGTTTTCCTTGTGCCAGTACTGGGTCTTTCATTGATGGAAATACATGGCAGGAGGCACACTTTGGTACAGAGTGGTGCAGCATGTAGAGTTACTTCCACACAACTCAAGTGGTCTATGTTCAATCTTCACTTCTACTGCTGTCTGTGTTGCTTTTACTCATTCTCACTGTGGCCAAGTTTTTTTCTTAAACCAAAATGAGACTATATTCACATTAATTATTTACAGAGATAAAATCATCAAGATTTCTTCACACCCCTAGTTTTGTATCCATACATTTCCATCACTGTATATTGTTACATTAATTTCTATTTGGCAGCACTGCCACCATTTTGTCACCTCGTTGTTTTGGGGGCTTAGCCTCAGTCTCAGCCCCTGAATGCCTGGGGATGGAAGAACTCTAGACCAGCCATTCTCTACCTTTTTTGTCTATGGCTCCCTTAAATTCTGCTCAAAGTTTAAGGGCTCCCTTCACTGTGAAGCAGTGAAGTTTAGTTGGTTTGTTTCATACTCTCCTAATGAGTATGTAAAAAAAAATTAAATAATCTGTGCCCCTGTTAAATTTGATATGGCCCCGGTGGGGTGGTGGGGGGGGGGGTGTGGAGGTGGGGGAGGGGCTGGAACTGGTGGTGGTGGGGGTGTGATGTCAGACCCTTGAGAATGGCTGTTCTAGATTGTTCCTTCCTAACAGCCTCAGTATGTCCCTCAGCACGTACTCCTCCAGCCAGGAATGTGCCAGTCGGCAGCATTTATACACCAACATCTCCATGTCCTGAGAGACCAACAGGTTTCAGGTAGCCCAAAGTGCATCTTTCCTAGAGTTGATGGTCTTCCAGCAGTTCTAGATATCTGACTGGGTTTCCCCAGGAACAACCTGAAAACAGAGTCCTCTATCATGCCAATGCTGGGGACAAATCATGACAAGGACCTTTGCAACCTTCTCCACATTTAGCGAATCTACATTCTGAAAATATATGGGTGAGTGTCTCCACTCCATCGCAGTCATCTTGGGGACAATGTGCATTGAGGGTGATGCCCTGGTTGTTCAGTAAGGATCTGACTGGGTAGGCTCCTCTCACTATCAGCACAGCCACGTCCTTGTGCTTATTTGTGAGCAGTGGTGATGAAGCATTCCACCAGATGATCTGGATTGTCTACTTGGGGAACCACCCCATGATGTTGATTGAGACCTCATCTCTCAGCTTCTGCAGAACATTCCTTGCTGACCCATGCCTGATGGCCTTGTGGTCAAAGGTGTTTGACGAGAAAAACTTTTCCATAAAACATAGGTGGTGTGGCAAAGTCCAACTGACTGGAACATTGTACAAAACAGGGCCAGGCCCATCCATTGCAACACCTGGGACAGGTATAACTTCAGCACATAGTGGCTTTTGATGCCCTCGTACTTTGGTTCCATGCAGCCATACACGATAATGGTCATCAGGATGAGGGTCATGTTGGGTACTCCCTTGCCGCTATTGTATATGACAAACTTTCAGACCCTTTCCATCTTGGATCCCCATATGAATCAGTAAATTGCAATGATGTCTGCCAGGGTGGATGTGCAGGGAATGTGCCACACATGCTCCACTCTCAGCAGTACTGAAATGACTTCACACCTGATGATCAGGTTCTTCCCTGTTATTGGGAGGCAATGCCATGCCCAGAAATCCAATTTCTTGTGGATCCTTGTGATCTGCTCCCACTAATTTTTGTTGCACACCTTTGCCCCTCCAAACCAGATCCCCAACTCCTTCAGATCTGACTGTGAAGGGGCTGGTGGACTGGTCTGACCAGCTACCGAAGAGCATTGCTTTACACTTCTGGTTTTCTCTAGAGCCCGATGCAGACTCAAAATGGCCACAGACTGCAGTGAGATCATGTGTCTGAACAGATAATGGTTTCATTATCCATGCACAGGGAAGCTTTAACCTAAGCACCTCCACTGCCTGGCAATGTCACTCCTCTCGTGACCTCATCCTTCCTGATGGATTCTGCAAAGGGTTCTGTGTAGCACACAAATAAAACTGGAGAGAGCGGGCAATTCTGTATGATTCCACACTTGCTGGGAAAGCCATATTTCCACCTTTCCACCCCCCCCCCCCCCCCCTTACCACCACCATTGATTTGGACTGTGCTATGGATGTCTCTGTAGATTAGTTTAATCTAATTTCAGATTCCCTCTACAAAGCTCATTTTGGAGAACTCATCCATCATGAATGTGGACAATACCTGGTCGAAGGCTAGCCAGCCAGGTGTGCACCCACACCCCCTTCTCCCCACCACCCACCCTGCAATTCCCTCTTGTCCTGCATGTAGGCAATGGTATCTCTGAGCAGCACAAGGCTGTCAGAGATTTTCTTGACTGGAACCATACCCCAGGCAGACTTGACTCAATTGGCAATGACCTTGGACAAGATTTTGTAATCAACATTTAACAATGATCTGCGTCTCCAATTCCTGATTTATTCCTTCTTCCCCCTTCTGTCTGAAGATGAGGGTGATGAAGCCCTTCCTCATTAAGTTTGCCATGTTGCCTACCAGAAGCATAGTGTTGTATACTTCCAACAGGTACTGGCCCACCCAGTCCCACATTCCATCATGTACAACTCAACTGGTAAGCTGTTTGCATTCAGGAATTTTTCTTGACCTAAAGATAGGAATGGAGTCTGCCAGCTCCCTCAGGATAATTAGCTAGTCCAGATTCTTCTGTTTGCTGTAGTCTAAGGACTCTGTGATAGAAGAGAGGAAGTTCAAGGAGGCCATTCTGTCTGTAGCCTTAGTGTCGTACAATTCCACACAAAAAGATCTGCTGATCCTCGATACTCCCAATTTTGAGATTGTGACTGGGCTTTGAGGGATGGAGGAGGATGTGCTTGGGGTCTCCTCGGTACTCTGGTCTCAGTCTCTACCGGAGTCTCTGTTGCAGTTATGGTTGATCAGGTGTTGACCCCACTGGAGGTGGTGATATTGGCTTTTTCCCCTCTTGATGGCTACCCATTTTGGGCTGGCTCTGTAGAGGTGGCCTGCTTCCCCACACATATTGAAGCACTTGATCTCTGTACAGTTTTTTTGTCTGGTGGTCTTCATGCTTGCAGCTCTTGCAGATGACTGGCCAACCACCTGTCCAAGTTCCTTGCAGTTCCTCCACAGAGTGCACTGTCCAGAATAGACCTAGTCCCCATGATTTCCTTCAATGGTGAAAGTTGGGATGAATGTTGTCCTCTTTGCTGTCCTCTCTCAGCTTCACTTGACTTGACGTTGCTGGTCCAAATTTCAAACGTGTCTGTCCCTGTCCCCCTGACATAATGGCCCAGGAAAGTGAGCTCATTTATGACTGGCATATGTGGGTTGAACATGTGCACTGTTATCACACATTCCTTCTATGTTAGAATGGTGACGAGTGGATGTACCTTGAATAGTGACCTTCTCCTGGATGTTCTGAAACATCCTCTTGTCATGCTGTCAGGGTCTTGAAGGTCACATCAAAATGACTTATTATCCATGATATTCTGGAGGTAGTAAATGTCCCACTCTTTAAATTTGCAGCAGTACATTAACACCTTCCTGACAAAAAAGGTTCCCTGAAAACAGAGAGCCTTTGTTCATGTCCTTCACTGCCATCCTGAGAGCGTTCTGGATTCTTTGTCCTCCAGAGGAGTTTGCTGCTGCAGGCATCATTGTGAGACTGGTGGAGGTGGGCTTACTGCTGGAAAGGGCGTTAGATTGGTCTCCCAATCAGCATGGTTCTGCCCCTGTGTCATCAGGCCAGCCCACACCAGATGATCTCTTCCGCTTCAATGGTCCTCTCAATTGTCTTCAGGTACTTTTTGAATCAAAGCAACTACAATTGTAAACATTAAATTTATCCTTTATGGAAAAATAATAAATATAAAAGATAAATAAATATTCACAGTTACAGTCAGTGAAACAAAAAAGTGGCATTTCAATAATGCAGACAGGTCTTTTTCCTAAGCAGTTCATGGTTAGTGCAGGAAGGGGAGTTTCAAGAGTCTGATAGCCATTGGGGGGGAGAAAAAAAACTATTCTTGAACCTAGAGGTGGTGGTCTTCAGGCTTCTTCCTCTTCCTACTTGATGCTGAAATTTCTCAAGGATAAAGTTGATCAGCTTACAGTGGATGTTCTACACTTGATCTTAGCCAAAAGGTCAAGAAGCTATGTGTTTTTTTTTTCTCTTGGGTGCACCCATTTCCTCTCATGTCCGAAAGTTGTGTGACGCAGTTAGTCATAGTTAGTCCAATGCAACTACAATGCCAGCGACCTGTGTTCAAATTTGGCTCTGTATGTCAAGAATTTTTATGTTCTCCCTGTACATACCATGTGGGTGCTCCGGTTTTCTCCCACTCTTCAAAGCGTATAGGCTTTGTAAATTAATTGGTGTATTTGGGGGGCATGGGCTTGTGGGTGCTCCGGTTTTCTCCCACTCTTCAAAGCGTATAGGCTTTGTAAATTAATTGGTGTATTTGGGGGGCATGGGCTTGTGGGTGCTCCGGTTTTCTCCCACTCTTCAAAGCGTATAGGCTTTGTAAATTAATTGGTGTATTTGGGGGGCATGGGCTTGTGGGTGCTCCGGTTTTCTCCCACTCTTCAAAGCGTATAGGCTTTGTAAATTAATTGGTGTATTTGGGGGGCATGGGCTTGTGGGCAGGAAGTATCTAAATTTGCCACGATGAATTGTATGTGTAGCCAGGTGAGTTGTGTAATCTTGATGGGAATGTGGAGTGAATAAATGGGTGCTTAATGGCCAGTGTGGATCTGATGGGGTGAAGGACATTTACTGTACTGTATGACTGATGATGGTAAATGTTCTAGGTCTTATTTTAATCCAGCAATTTCTGTATTTCCATGATGCCTTAATTTGGAACATGGTAAATGTAAGAGTTTTATAACCAGTTCTAGTTGCACAGGGGTCTCTTAAGCGCGATTGATCTCTTGTGTCAATGTAATTGCAAAACAAACGATAGTGGAAGAATTCCAAGGTAGAGATTTTGAAATTACAATAATTGAGAGCACAGAATCTGGGAAGTATAAAAAGAAGAGAAAGAAAGGGAAATAAGGTGAAAATAAGGAATGGGATGAGTACCACCTTTATACAACACCATAGGATACAGCTGTGGATCAAAATTCAGAGCAATGCCATGAGTTCTACACTCGCATCTCCTCACATTCATATGAGAGAAATAGAGCATTGGAGTTCACATATCTTAGTTCCCCATATTCTCGACATGCCACTTTTATGACAAGAATAGTTCACAAAATATTAATTAAATTATAGGATTCCACTGGCATTGTTTATGCTTCTTGCAGACTATTTTGCCTAGGGTAACACATTTAAGCCACAACTTACCTTCTGATGGCATGACATTAATTCTTCCTGTTCTTGCAATCAGAGGTAATTTTGGGAGATGAAGATTCACACTTTTAAAGTGGCTTTCATGATCATAGGCTATCCCAAAATGCTCAACAGTTAATGAAGTACTGTCCTCTTCTTGAATACTAAAGCATAGGAAGCACACCTGTCAGCTTCCTCTTACACAGCACTGTGATAATGATCAGCTAATCTGTGTCAGTGATGTTGATCAGTGAAAAAAAATCAATGGTTTAAGTTTGCTGATTCAACAGATTTAGAAAAGTCAACTTTGCGTGAAAGCATATAGAAGCTTATATCAGCACTCGTGATAGATGTAGCCTGCTTCGACTGCGAATGCTACCTCTAGATGACTTTGGCTTGTAATTGAATAAAAGAATCAAACCTCTGGATCTTGGCAATGTTCAGAAAATTGTTGAATTAGGAGAAGCAAAATAATGGTATGTTCGCTCAATTCTTTACTTATTTTCTTTTTTTTCCTCCCGACAATATTCTATCCAAATTTTTCTGCCAGCATTCTTTCCATGGGGAAAAAGTAATTGGAAAAACTCAGAGAGCTTAAACTTTATTTTTCAAACTTCCTTTTCAGAAAAAAAAGTTGACGTGTGTTTCCTGAAAAGCATTTCTCAAGTTGCCGGGCCTTTTCTTTTCAACTCAGGAGCTGGGAGGGAGGGAGAACAGACTCAACAAGTTGGAAAAGAGAGACAGCCAGATTGGTTTGGACAGATTAGGAGAGATAATAGAATCCAACAGAAGAGAGAAAGAAAGGTCATCCAGAAAGACTAAATAAAACAAAGCTAGACAAAAAAGTCAGTGGAAGATTAGCATGACTGATCAGTGTTACTACTTTCAAAGGAAGGGGTTGGTCATCTTTACAACAAAGAAATGAAGCATTTTAAAGTGGAATGATTTTAATTTTTAATTGGAGAGATTTAAGGAAAATCCATTGTAATAAAAATTCTCAGTGTGGAGAACATAATCAAGTTGAATCTAATTTATTGCAGAGAAATTAGATCTACCCACGGTAATATCTTAAGTACATTACAGAATGATCACATCTGTGATCTAAAATAGGTAAAATCACTTTTAAATTGCGGTTCTGTCTCAACGTTGAAAAATTTTAACATTTACACTTGTTAAAATATTATTTCAATCTTAGTTGGTTCACACAGTGATTAAAACTGTAGGTGGTACTTCACTTTCTATGGGCCTGGAGTAATTAAGTTCCACTCTCAAGCCTTGCATTCTTTGGGTGACTTTTATCTCTTCCATTAATGCAATAGATATTATAGAAGTCAACATCTAGATTGTTCACACTTTATTTCATGTAATTACTGAATTATTTTTCAGAGAACCGCTGTTTTATTTTATTGCCTTCTGCACTTGTTCCAGTGGTAGTATACGGTGTCATTTCTAAAGAAGGAACATTGGTTGTTTTGCTGAATCCTATGTCCTTGTACTGTTTATCGCTTGAAGCAGGAAATAAAATTATGACAAATGTAATATCTATCATCAGCCTTGGTAGTATTGCACCACAATCCATATATTCTGTACAGTTCGTCAGAAGTATGAACCAGCTTAAATGTCCATGAAGTGTGTTTGTCACAATTAATGGAACAGCTGTTGATTAATGATAAGTTTATTGTCATGGACATAAATACAATGTGCTTGTGCACTGAAATTCTTATTTGCTGAAGTCAAACAGGTACTTTTTGAAACAAAGCAACTACAATCTTAAACTTTAAATTTGTCCTGTATGGAAAGATAATAAATATAAAAGATAAATAAATAAATATTCACTGTTACAGTCAGTGGAACAAAAAAAGTGGCATTTCAATACTGCAGACAGTTAGGGTAGGAAGGGAAGTTTCAACAGGCTGATTGCCATTGGGGGAAAAAAAACTGTTCTTGAACCTAGAGGCAGTGGTCTTCAGGTTTCTGCACCCTCTTCCCAAATGTTATAGTGAGAAGAATTGTGATGAGGGTGATAAGGGTCCTTTATGACATAGAGGTCTTTAATGGTTGGGACGATGGAGGTTGTGATAGATTTGGCTATGTTTCCACTTTCTGCAAATTACTGCTTTCCTGCGCACTCAAATAGGCAAACCAGGCTGTGGTACAACCAGTCCACTTTTTACATTACACCTGTGAAAGTTAGAGTATTTGATGGCATACTAAATCTCCTCAGATATCTTAGAATGTAGAGGTGTTAGTATCCCTTTTTGATTGCCTCGATGTATTTGCTTCATGAAATGTGTACTCCCAGGAACTTGAACAGACTACTTCTCTCCTCCTCTGTTCCATCAATGCAAACAGGTGTGTGGTTCCCTCAGCCTCCACTGCCTAAAATCCACAAGAACCTCCTTGACCTTGTAGCAAGATTGTTGTTCTGGTATGGCCCAATCAGATTCTCAATCTCCATCCTGTATACTGCCATGGAGAGAGCAAAGTGGTCAAATGTTAAAGTCGCTGTACTCTTCTCATGACCATCATTATTACACACAAAGAGAAAATGATCATATTACAAGTAATTACAAGAATTACAGGCAACATTGCAGTGTGAGATACTTACATTGGATGTTTGAAAGGCTGATGGAAAACCAAGGCTTTCCATTCCAAATTTTCTGGAAAATTTTAAAACTGGGGTATACAAAGGAGAAACAATTAAAATGGATGTGCTATTTGTCATTCTGAACATAGAAAAACTATTTGAATAGAAAATGTCGCCACGATATGTAAAACAAAATCTGTTTAATTTAGAAATATTTAGAAACTAGTGCTTCCATGCTACATAGGTTTATTTTTTTTAAATTTAGTCATACAGCACTGTAACAGGCTAATTCAGCTCTGAGTCCGTGCTGCCCAATTTACACCTTATTAATCTACATCCACAGTATGTTTTGAAGGTTTGGAAGAAAACAGATCCCCCAGAGAAAACCCACGCAAACACGGGGAGAATGTACAAACTCCTTACAGTGTAGGATTTGAACCCAGGTTCGGTCCAAATCTCTGTCACTGTAAAGACCAACTGTGCCCTCACAGTTGTACGAGGTAACTGATAAATTATTATTTTTGTACCTGAAATTCTGCTGGCTGAGATGCAGATGTGGACATTTCTATGAGTTAAATTTGGTCAATTTTGTTGAGCATAACATTTTAGTTTCTTTTGTCAATGTGATGTTCATTGCTTAGAAAGTAAGAAAGATCCTGGCAGTGGCAAAACATAAATGTAGAATCTACCACCTAATTGAAATCAAGAAATTATTTCAAAAGAGATCATTCAGCCTGTTGATTTTATGCCAAGTCCCATTACATTCTGATCAGTCGCATCTCCTCCTTTATCTTTCCCACTCTTACATTATTTCCCTCCTGATTCTCCCATCACCCACCTGCATTAGGAGTAATTTACAGTAGCCAATTAGCTTACCATCTTATCTTTGGGATGTGGGAGGATACTGGTGCGCCAAAGGAGAAACTCATGCTGTCACTGGGAAAGCATGCAAAAATAAATTCTGGTAAAATTTGTTCCTAATGACTAATATGCTGTGATAATTTATATTTGTATAATATTGTATTTAATCAGATTGAACTGTGGAAATGAATTATGTAGATAACATTGTGCCCCTCTTGTACTGAGTAGTACTTGATCTATTATTAGATATTGTTTTTTGATAATTTTCAATTTTTTGTTTATCTTTAGAAAGGGAGGTCAGTAAATAAATAACTTTTTGGAGTTGAGTTTCAAGTGAAATATTCATGGATTAATAACAATTTGATAGATGATAACTATGAATAAAATGTTATATATGCCTCTAACATCTCCTCTGGTGGCTCATTCCATATAACTAATTGTCTCTCAGATCTCCTTTTAATTTCTCTCCTCTGACCTTAAACCTATGCCCTGTAGTTTAATGTACTTAAGATATTACCGTGGGTAGATCTAATTTCTCTGCAATAAATTAGATCCAACTTGATTATGTTCTCCACACTGAGAATTTTTATTACAATGAATTTTCCTTAATTAAAAATTAAAATCATTCCACTTTAAAATGCATAATTTCTTTGTTGTAAAGATGACCAACCCCTTCCTTTGAAAGTAACACTAATCAGTCATGCTAATTTGTCACTTACTCTCCTTTTTCTCTTTATATACCTATAGAAACTACCATGAGAATAAAGTCTGATAAGTTATGAAGAGAGCTTGTTTTGCTGATTAATATTGGAAATTTTTCCTTGCATTGTTTTCTTTCTATTCCCAATCATTTTCCAATCAACGTTGTTGCCATTGGTCTGATTTGCTGTAGTATTGTGTTGTCGTATTATTTATCCTCATCCTGATGTGTTGTTATGAGTGTAAGATACTTCTAATTTATTTCTCTTCATCACTTTGGTCTGTAAGCTCAATTATTACGATTGCTTTCTTGGGCTGTTTCCAATAGTCCCATGAAGGGCAGTTGGCAAAGCTAGCTATAACTGCATGGTGTCTGTATGGAATACATCTTCTGCTCTTTAAGCCCACACTTTGCAATTGGGGCCCCACAAATTGCACAGGACACCAATAATTTATTTGTCACAATCCATCTGTTTTACTAGAGAAACCAATCACCCATTTAAAAACTTGCCTGAATGTTGCAAAAGCATGAAAAGGGACAGGAATATTGTAACCCAGATGCAACACAAAGATTGCAAAGTGAGTTTGAAACTGGAAAAGAGAGCTCGATGGTTTAAATATTCTTCTACCTTTCCAGTTCATATTATTAACCTTGGAAGTATGCCAACTATATTTGATGATACCTGTGGGCAATCTGTCAATATAATTAGTTTGTGACCATCCATTTAAAATTGATTGTACATACCCTGGGAAGGTAGACTGTGTGCTACTTTGTATCATCCACAGTTGAATATAAAACTAGCAAGTCACTTTCAATAACTTCACAATAAAATGAAACCCTATAAGTACAACAGAAATCAAGGATAGTTCAATGATTGAAATTATTTAGCTGTTCATTACTTTTTAATTGGTGTATTTTGCTTCCATTCTTAAACTGTTGCTAACTGAACTGTTTAAGTAAAAGAGATGACCTTTTTCAATAACTGTGAGGGTATGTGACAAACTGAGCTGACAGTTTAATTTCATTTGCTTTTTTAAAATGGAGGCTTTGGTTATCTGCAGAATTTGAATGAAGAATTGCAGATAAATGTGGTCATCTACTTCAAAAATATGAGCTGAGTTGGAAATCCATGAGATCACAGACCACGAGAGACATTAAATATGTCAATGTTCAAATCTCAAATTTAATGTCAGAGGACATGCATCACATTGCATACAATGCTGAGATTCTTTTTTTCTTGTGTGCCAGGCAGAATTTCTACTTATTAGAAATTGTAAACTGTACTCAAAAAAAAAGATACATATAAAAAAGAGAGATATAACAAAGAAAGAAATGTAAACAAATTGACTGCAATACAGAAAAAAAAATCAGTAATAAATAATGTGGAAAGTAGGAGTCCTTAAATGTGCCTCTCATTGAGTCTTATGTTTAGGGGTAGCAACTGTTTCTAAACCTAGTGGTATGAGCCTTATGGCATTTATATCTTTTTCTTAATGGCAGCGCAACAACAGAGCATGTCCTGGATGGAGTGGATGATTGCACATGCTTTCCGACAGCAGCATTCCACATAGATTTTCTCAGTGGTGGGGAGTTTTGCATCTGATGTACTGGGTTGCATCCATTACCATTTACAGGGCTTTCTACTCAGACATATTGGTGCCCCCATATCAGGTCATGATGTAGACAGTCAGTACGCATTCTATTACGGTTTACCAAGGTTTCTGATGTCATACTGAACCTCTGCAAACTCCTGAGGAAGCATAGGTGCTGACATGCTTTCTTCATGAGTATGTTGGGTCCAGGAAAGGTCCTCCAAGGTAGTGACTCCCAGGAATTTAAATTTGTTCACCCTCTTCACCTATGGTTCATACATTTCTGTTATCCTTTCCTGAAATCAACAGTCATCTCCTTGGTTTTGGTGACATTAAGTGTGAGATTGTTGTTTGTACACCATTCAAGTCCGGTTTATTGTCATCTGATTATACAAGAACAACCCAAAGATAGATCAGCTCTTTGAGTGGTGTCACACCAACAACCTCGCGGTCAACGTTAGTAAAACCAAGGACATTATTTTGGACTTCAGGAAGAGATCAGGGGTACATGACCCAGTCCTCATCGAGGGCTCACTGTGGAGAGGGTCAAAAACTACAAATTCCTGGGTGTCAATATCTCAATGTCCTGGAGCCTCCATGTTAATGCAATCTCAAAGAAGAATCGTCAGCTGCTATATTTTGAGGAGATTTGGTACGTCACCGAAGACTCTCAAACCTCTACAGGTGTACTATGGAGAGCATTCTGGCTGGTTGCATCATTGTTGGTATGGAAGCATCAAATGTCACAACACGAAAAAAACTCCAGAGGGTTGTTAACTCAGCCTGTGGCATCACAGGCACCAGACTTTACTCCATCGAGGGCATCTATATGAGGCGGTGTCTTAAAAAAGCAGCCTCTATCCTCAAAGACCCCACCACCCAGGCCATGCCTTCTTCACTCAACTACCATCGGGAAGAAGGTACAGGAGCCTAAAGATGAGCACTCAGTGGCACAAAGACAACTCTTCCCCCCTGACATTGGAAAAATATTAGATGTTTCACAACTGAATTGAATCTTAACCTTGTTTCTTTATGGGGTTCTTTTCTCAATTATTTTCAAAATTAGTAAGATTAACTGTTTTCTGGTTTACAACCCCATTGGTCACTTTTTAAAAATTATCATTAATGGTCTGTCTGTGTTAAGCCAATAGCCTCTCTAGGGTGGGGTTAGATAAGTAGAATAGTAGTTTAATGTATCCCCTCCCACTTTTACATTTTTTAAAATAGTTTTGTTGTAAGGTGATTATAATATGAATGTTTACACTACGATACTGCCACAAAACACTAAATTTCATGACTTGTTCATGTCAATAAATTCTTATTCTGATTTTGATTCAAATAGCATTTTCCGATCCTCTGTGCAAAAGCAAAATGCAGACTTGCAACCAAACTTAACACACATACAGACAAACAATAATATGCAGGACAAGTATTTCATCTATACAAATAAATAAGTTGTTTCAGGAATATGAGAGTCTCTCATGGTTAGTGTAAGCCCTTTGGGTCATTCTGCATTCTTACTGGAAGAGGCTGTTCCTCAGCCTGGTGGTGCTGGATCTGATAATCCTGTACCTCTTCCCTGACAGGAGAAACTGAAAGATGCTGTGTGCAGGGTGGATGGGGGTCCTCCATAATTTTGCGCGCCCTCTTCGGACAATGATGCCAGTAGGTGGGGGAGGAGAGGGAAAAGAGACTCCAGTGATCCTTAGCCAAGTTTTCAATCTCTCCCCTGAATGCTGACTCACTTTTTATGCACACCACTACTGTGGTATTGTCAGCATATTTGTAGATGGTGTTGTTGACGTACTGACCCATGCAGCCAATTGTGACATTACTCAGCTGTAGATTTGAGGATCATTTTATCTTTTTTATTTTTAGTTTCATCGTATAAATGAATAAAATAGAATATTAACAAATCTGATGGGTTACATTATCATCTGTATAACTCTGTATTACATTAAAATGAAGTGGGAGGGGATACTTTAAACTACTATTCTACTTATCTAACCCAACCCTACAGAGGCTATTGGCTTAACACAGACAGACCATTAATGATAATTTTAAAAAAGTGACCAATGGGGTTGTAAACCAGAAAACAGTTAATTTTACTAATTTTGAAAATAATTGAGAAAAGAACCCCATAAAGAAACAAGGTTAAGATTCATTTCAAATGTGAAACATCTAATATTTTTCCATTGTCAGACATGCCATCCTATCAGACAATGAGTGGGAGGGACAGCATCTTTCTATCTCATTAAAATGGCCCTCCTTGTGATAAGGGAGGCGAGAGCAACTACATGGGATTGTGAAGCAGCCAGAATTAAACCAGATGGTCCACTTATTCCAAAGAGAGCAGTAAAAGGATTTGGAGCCAAATTAAAATTAAGAACTAAAGACAAGATACAAAATACCCTTTCCGAAAAAATGAAAAACAGAATATAACCAAAACATATGATACAGTGAACCTTCTGCAATAATATACTTATCACATTTAGAAGAGAGATTAGAATAGAATTTACCAATTGAACTTTGGAATAGTGGGGCTGGTGTACTACCTTAAGCTGGATTAATGAGTATCTCGCACAAAGAGAGGATGAATGCACTCACTTCAAAATAGAATTCCATGTAGTTTCAGAAAATGACTGTTGAAAATCTTGTTCCCAAAATTTTTTACTTCTGTCCAGGGAACTATCCCGAATTTAAAAATAATTCATCAAAACCACATACCATCTCTTTCTAATTAGGTTTAAAATTTTAAATCATCCCTATCATATTAGGTTTGTTTCGGGAAGCTTAAAAAAAATTAAAAATTAAAAAGCTCCTAACCTGTAAATAGCGAAAAAAAATTGTATAGGTATTTTAAATTTGGTGGATAATTGTTCAAAAGAAGCAAGATTTTGGCCAGTAAGAATATCTGAAAAAGATTGGATGCCTAAATTTAACTACTGATAACTGCTATCTTGAACCGAAGGTTATTAAAAAAAATACCTAAAATAGGACTAATTAATAAAAATCTATGGTACCAAAAATGTTTCCTAAATTGAAACCAGATTCTCAATGTATGTTCACAAAATTATCAGTTAATTTAGACACCGAAAAAGGTAAAGTCTCAAAAGTCTCAAAAGAAGAGAATATTTTTAGTAGATTTAATTTCTAAATTAATCCAACTTAATGCACTTAAATTTTCCTTATGATTAATCCAAATGTATCTAATATTAGCTGCCCAATAATAAAATCTGAAATTAGGTAATATCAAGCACCCTTTTTTTTTATATTTTGAAAGAAGGCATTCTGAAGATGGGGGCATTTATTTTTCCATATAAAAGATGTGATAGAATCCAATGGATCAAAAAAAAAGCATTTGGGAACAAAAGCGGGTACAGCTTGAAAAGAATATGAGAATTTAGGAAGGATATTCATCTTAATAATATTGACATGTCCAATTAATGTCATCGAAAGAGGGGACCACTGTGTCAAGGACTTCTTAATGTAAAAAAAAAACTCTTTAAACCAATTGTGGAATTTCTTAGTAAATAGTAATACCTAGATAGTTGAACTTATTTTTAGTTATTTTAAAAGGAATAGAGGAATCTAGAGAGCAAGGTTGAACTCAAAATGAACAGCTCACACATTTTAAATTATTATTATTATAGTGCTATATTTCAGTATGTTAGCACTGAAGCTGAATAAGTTGAAGCAAGTTATTTCATTAAATGTTTTTTTCTTTTCTCCAAGATTAAAGGTGAAAATAGGCAAACAAAAAAAAGTAGGATACTTTACTGATCATATTTCACAAGCTGGGAGATTTGTCAAAAATAGGAAAAATTGCTACTTAGAAAGTAAAATGTTGTCACCTTAACATATTACACTTAAACAAGATGAATTTAATTTCAATATAATTTGTGTTAGGTGCTGTATTTTATGACAAAACATGCAGACATGACATCACATATTGTTTGGATTATAGCAGTCTGAATTGGTTGGAGAAGTAAAGGACCTGAAGGTATGAATGCTCAGCCGTTGAAGGTTAATAACCCTATAAAACAAAGCAAATCAAGCAATGGAGCTCTTTGCTAGAGGGATGGAATTGAAAAGCAGGCAAGTTGTGTGCAAAATGTATTGAAATTTGGTTAGACCTCACGTGGAGTAATGCGCATAGTTCCTGTTTCCACCTTCTGTAATGGACAGATATATGAATGGAGATGCTTGCTTCTTGAACAACCAAGAGAAACTGTAAGGACTCAGCAAGTCAGGCAGCATCCATGGAGAGAAATGAACAATGAAAGTTTCAGGTCAGGACCCATTTTTGAGACTGATATAGGATCCCAACTGAAACATTGACTGTCTGTTTCTCTTCACGGATACTACCAACCTTTGCTGAGTTCCTTCAGCTTCTCAAGAATAGATAAGTATTGGAAAAGATGCAGAAAGAGTCACAAAAATGATACCTAACGAAAAGGGTATACTTTTCAGCAAAGACTGAACAGGCCAGGGCTAATTCCTGTAGAAAAGTACAGACTGAGAGACAATGTGACAGAAGCATTGTGGATTGGATATGGCAAATATAGAGAACACAGCTTGGAAAATGCATTGATTAGCTACTTTGGCCTTTGTGCTATTCTTCAATGATGCCTTTAAACAAAGAATTTAAAATTTGTCCAGAAGTGCAAAAAATGTTCTTTCACAATTTTTTTTTTCTTTCCTAGAAAGTGACATGAGCAGTAAAGAACACTGAAAGAATTTGGGGCAGTTGCTGGCATTTAGTAAATGTCAGGTAGAGCCAGGCAGGTAGGAGAACCACAAGGAACTCGACCCAACTGCCCCAAATTCTATTATTAGTATTAACAGTGACTAGATTACAGGCATTTAGCAGAGTGTGCGCTGCAGACAGCAAATGTTGGCCGTGAGAATGACCTTTCTGGATACACAGCTATGAATCAAGGAGTGCTTTGAAGATCTGAGGGAAGTAGATTGACATGTTTCACTGGCAAAATTAAAGCAAAGAGTTGCACAACAAATGATATCAATAAGACAGATCCTGTACCGGAAGAATATCAAGCAACGCAGATGCAGTTTATAATGAAAAGAGCAAGATTAAATTTGCTGAGTGCTGAAAGATGACCCAGAAATGGTCATTGTGACATTTTACAATCTGAAGTCAATTTTTGTTTGCAGAAGGCTGAAATTAACAGTCCAATAGGGTGGATTTTACTGGACTGGAATTGGCAGAGCTGATTCCAATCAGTCGCTTTCAGCTCTTGTCAATTCAGTCAGTTTCAGGGTTCTTCGCAGGTGTTGCTGTCATGGAAGACCAAGACTGTCTGCGAAATGCATGGAGCCTCACTACACTGAGGAATAGGCTCCAAAATCCTCCACCAAGAGAATCCATTGCTTTAAATTTGAATACTAAACCTAACATTTTCAAGATAATTGTTTGATTATTTTAACTTACTTTAATGTTTTTAATTATTTCTTGTTTTGTGTATCTTTGATTAACTTTGTTATTTTTTTAAAATGATTTTCAATAATTTATTTTATAATGCCTTTAACAGCTGCTTCAAAATTGTCAGAATTGTTGAGAGCTCTGCAAGGGGACAAAACTCTGCTTCATCTTTGCCTTCTGCCACAGGGTTGTCCAATGCCAGGGACTCAGCACGAAACAACCTAAGGCTGAGTCACCAGTGAGTCACCAGTCACTACCCAAAGCAACTACTGACATCAGAAAGAATAGGTTTATTCTGCCTCCCCCCTCCCCCCATCACAGTCACCACGATAACAGCGACATCAGAAAAGGGAACCAACAAACAATATGCAGGAGAAAGTCAGTACATCGTGCGGCACAATTGGGTGAAAAGAATGGTCAATGCTTTTGGCCGGAAAGGAATATTGACTATTCTTTGCACCCTCCCTCCCCCCTCTCCTTCACTAGCGCTGCTCGGCTTGCCAAGTTCCTACTGCAGATTCTTGTTTGTCTCGATTCCAGCATCTTCGGTCTCCTGTGGACATGAGAAAAGAGAATATCCTTACTCGAAACAGCTGGGTACAAGTTGGGCACTTTTCATGAAAGACAGCCCTAGGTTTCTGTTGAAAGCAAATTCTATGCCTTCAACTTTAAAGTGTGATTGGATGAACAGTTCTAAGTTTTTTTTTGCAATTAGTTTATTTAAAATAATTGAACAGATCTTCTGGGATCCAATCTAAAGGATAATAGATATCAGAATTCTACAAGTGCTGGAGATTCTCAGCAGTTCTGTAACAACTGTGAAGAGAGATGTGTCACGTTGCTGTCCATCCTTTGGAACATTGTTCAATCACTCAGGGATTTGTGGTGTGCACCCTCCAATGGTTATATGGCTGATGAGTAAATTGACTTGTTGCTCAGCTGCTGGAAGTTTGCTGATGAAGTGTCACGTGTGATTTTGGTCATTGTTTCCATATATTCTTTCTTACTGACTCATTACTTTGCTGGTTACTGTGCATTCTGGCACCATCAAGAAAGGATGGAAGTGATGTTGTCTTGAGTATCTACACATTAATGTGCCTTCATCACATTACACGCACACGCACACGTGCACACGCACGCGCATGCACACGCACCCAAAATAATTGCTGAAATAATATACAGACCAAAAGCATGTAAATTTTGTTTATAAATGTTGCCTGTTTTTTTAAAAATGTATATCTACATCAACTGTCTTTCAGAGGTCTTGAACCTTTAAATTTTTAAAACCATAACTAATGCTGTCTCCATACAAAAGGATAATCTTAACAAACATACTTACTTGAAGACAGAACTGCTTTTAGACATACTGGATCTCTCCTAACCACAATTATCTGGAACTATCCAGATAGTTTAAAGCATTTTTATGTTTGTGGCTCAATTGTATTTTATTCAACCATAAATGTTCTATAATTCATTAGTTGTGCTAAAAGAAATAAGGTGGGAACGAAAGAATAAACAGAACAAAAAGCAAAGAGACAGGCATTCTATAATCAAAGGGGAGCATGGGGGAGGTAACAGATGAGAAAAGAGAGTCAGAAAATTGAATATGTCAAAGAGAGAAAGAAGGTGACCTCATCCTGTTAGTTGTTGCCTTCATCACATTACTCTGACTTTGATCAAGCTAGAGAGAATTACCTTGGCAAAGAAGTCCTTTTAGCACTCCTGTCCTCATGTACTAGTTGCTTTATCCTGTTCTTGAATTAAACAGGTTGAATTACTGCCTTTTTTGCCATGACCCTATCAAAACTGACACACCTCAATACCTCTGGAGCTATTCCATGTCTCCTTGTGCTGTTGACCCATTGTCGAAGAAAAAAAAAAATCAGTTCTCCAATGTGTATGTGCTGTATTACCTAGATTTAGACAGTGGGATGAATAAGTGTAGCCAGTGGTTGGTCATGGAGCTTTCTACAGATTGTAGGGAGACATTTCATATTGATTCAATTAATGCATTTAAAACCTAATAAATCAAAAGAAGAATGGTTCCATAAAATTTGAAACCCCTATTGCTAATTAACATCTTGTTTATATCAAAGGTTTTATTCCTCTTCAAGGTTTCAATGGGCATGTATTAATGTTCCAGCTCATGTAACTTTTCAATCAACTTGGCAGCATTGTATGTTTCCACTTTTCATTTTGCCAGCTGTATGTAAGAGAAGAAATGTCATTCCAATTTATAAGAAATCCATTCCAAACTAGAAAAAGGTTTTAAAAAGAACAAAGATTTACTAAAATAATGTTCTTGAAAATTGAGGATCAAACATTTATGTATAATGTTTCCAAAATGTTAAAAACTGGGAAAAGTTCATTTACACAGGTAACAATCATGACTTAATACAATCAGCTCAACAGTCCATCTCAAATGATCCACTGTAATAAGAATTTTAATATTCTTTTGAATCTTTAAGGACTCAAATACCAAGAATAGTCCTTATATGACTTAAGATATTTTCTTATAAGCTGCCCCTTGACTTGAAGTTAAGTGAAGAATTTTTGGGAGTATGATGCAATATCAGCTGCAGTTGCTTAATTCATTGCTGCTTTCCTCTGAAACCCCTTAAAGGTGCTCAAATTACCATCCATAGTATGAAACCATACATTGTAGTGAAACATTAATTGTATGATTTGATGGGTAATACTTGCTCTCATTTTATTTATTTTGTCCATTAACTATAATAAATTAATAATCTCTTTCACAACACCAGATATTGTAGTCTGATTAATACTTGTTTTATTGCAGCTTCATGCTTTTTTTAAAATGCACAAACACCAACCACTCTCTGGAAGTCTAAGTTGCCGATGTATTGTTTGATGATGTTGTACTGTACAAATTTAACACAAAACACATGGGCGTTAATACCATCAGTCAATATACTTTTTAAAAACTAAATTCAATTATAAGACATTAACAACAAAATGTGCACTAAATTTCATCCTGTTGCAAGTCTTTGTAAGACATCTGGGTTTTTTTTAAAAAGGCACTTGAGTTCTTCAATGGGTCAAGGTTTAAGGGGTGACATCACCCTTGTGTCCCTGAAGAACCAAACTTATACTGTGAGGAAAAATAGCAAACTGCATGATTCAACCATTTTGTTGAGAAATAATTTTAACCTTTCACATTGCTGCACAAAGGAATTTTACACCTTTTAATCTTTTCAAATGAAAATCACTAAAAATATTTACTACTTTAAATGTATGTAACAAGCAAATATTTGAATAATTCTAATACCTTCTTAATAGGAGAGGTTACAACTAAAATATCTTATGTGAAATGCTTTTGCTTAATTGCTGGCCTAATACACGTATAGTTAAAACTTATTAGATCTGTCATTTGAGAACTTGAAATGATAATTTGATTAAAGAATGTCAACATCTGTATATACTTGTATAATTCAATTAATTTAGTTTTACTCTGGCCACCCAAACTGCAATTAAAATGAACACAAACATTTCTGTGTTCTGTAAAATAAAAGACGACACCTAAACATTAGATAGGAAAATAAAATGATATAATTACATTGTTCTTTTACAGGTAAATGACTTCTATGCCAGTTTGCAAACCATAGGTTTTAATTAATTTGGGGCCATTCTAAAGCCATCTGTTATACAATTTTTAAAAAATCTCTTTCTTTGTCCCCTGTCTTTCAATATGTGATATAACAATTTTCAACCTAATATAAACGAATATGTTTTGAGAATATTTCTTGGTTTCACTTCTTGGCATAAATGTGTATGACTGGAATACATTTTCATTTTTACTTCAGCTTGAAATTATATGCAAACATTTTTCGTGGACTTAATGTTCAAACGCTTATATCTTTCACCACTATAAGATGCCCATTTCTTGAACAAAAGAATGCTTTATATTTATTAAGCTTTTGTATAACTGTTTATTTTCCTTATTACTCAGTATTTGATAACTTTAAATATATGCTTAATTGTATATTAACATCTTTGAAGATGTTACCTGCAGTGTTATAGTATGAGATAACTTACCATTATGATTGTGTTAAAATGTCAGTAGTTTTATAAGTGGCATATTTCAACTTGGGTAGGAATGGTTACAATTAGAAGCAAATTAAAAAAACCTTCCTGCACCTAACAATTTGTTTAGGCACACACATGTATGTCTTTAATGCAACATGTATTCTTTGAGATGTTGAATAGTGGGTGGTGCATGCATTGTGTACATGACCCAAAGAATGTTGTCATTGTATATGATTGCATATATATCGCTCTACATTAGAACCCTCTCCTATTACAAGAAATGGAAGGGCTTTTTTTCTGTTCATCTTTGTATACTCTACTTCTAAGGCATGTAATGCCAGTAAGTGCCTGGCAGGCTGTTGTCATCACCACTCTGGATCAATATTTGAGTCTTGGATTACATCCTGAATCTATGACTCCAGCTAAAGAGCCCTACATCACAGGAACACCTGCAATATAGTAGAAACTTTGTGGTCTTGGTAATCGGACTGATCAGAAAGTGATAATGTATTGATAAAACCCATATCCCATCATTGAATAATGGTAGATAAAAGCAAAACTCCCCATTGAACCATGGCTCATGTCCTTTGGAACATCGAACTGGACAGCACAGGAACAGTCCCTTTTTCCCCACATCTGTGCTGAACATGATGTCCAAATCAAATTAAAACTCTGCTGCTTGTACCTGATTGCCATCCTGTCACCCCTTTCATTTTCATGTGTCTATCTAGAACAGCCATTCTCAAAATTTTTTTTTTGGCCATGGCTCAAAGTTTATGGGTCCCCTTCCCTGTGAAGCAGTCTAGTTAGTTTTGTCCTATTTCTCTCCAATTAATTGCATCAAAATACAAAATAAATTATGATTTCAGTCTATGACCCTCAGTAGATGTTCTGAGGCTCCCACAGAGGGGTGGGGGGGGGGAGGGATGCATATGATCCCCTTTGAGAATGGCTGATCTCGAAGCCTCTTAAATATTACTATTATGCTTGCTTCCACCACTACTTCTGGAAACCGGGGGAACCCGTTCCAGACACCTTTCACATTCTCTGTAAGATACTTGTTCTGCACATCTACCTTAAACTTCCTACCCCTCATCTTAAACACATTATCATTCAGTGTGTGATGTTTTTATCCTGGGGAAATGATTCTGACTGTCCACCTTATGGATGCCCTTCATGATTTTATACATCTCTAACAGATCTCTCCCCAGCCTCATACCCGCCAAAGAAAACGACCCAAGTTTGTCCATCCCATAACTCAATTCCTCTGAAAGAGGCAAAGCCCTAATAAACCTTTTCTGCATCCTTTCCAAATTCTCCATATCTGTATCCTCTATTACAATAGAGAGACCAAAATTACACACAGTATACCATGTGCAATCTAACCCAAGTTTTATATAATGGCAACATTATCTCCTAATTTTATATTCAGTCCCTGTCTAATGGAACCAAGTATACCATATGCCTGCTTGACCATCCTATCTACTTGAGTGGCCACTTTCAATGAAATAAGGACCTGAACTCCTGGATCACTCTGCTCATCAATACATTTAAGATTCCAATCATTAACTGTATGTATTTCCTTACATTTGACTTCCTAAAGTGCAACACCTCAGACTTGTCTGACTTAATCTCCATCTGCTATTTCTCTGCCCATATCTCTTTCTATATCCTGTTGTATTTTCTGGTAGCATTCCACACTTTCCACCAGTCCTTGTATCTTCCGCACACTTTATTAGCCACCTACCTACTTTTTCATTGAAGTTATGTATGTCACAAAGAACAGGGGTCCCAGCACCGATCCCTACCAAACACGATTAGTCACAGGCCTTCAGCTCAAATAACAGCTTTCCTCTACTACCCTCTGTCTTCCATTGGCCAGCCAACTTCCTATGCAAATTGTTAATTCACCATTGATCCCATGCATCTGCACCTTCTTCAACCTACCATGTAGGACCTTGTCAAACACCTCATTAAAGTTCATGTATAATAGATCCACTGCCCTACCCTTGTCAACCATGTTTGTCACCTCCTCAAAAGACTCAATCATATTATTAAGACATGACCTGCCCCTCACAAGGCCATGTTGACTGTCCTTAATCTGACCATGACTTTCCAAATGTGCAGAAACTGATCCCTAAGTGTCCTTTCCAATAGGATACCTAGCCAATTTACAGACCTATAATTTCCTGGATTATCTTTATTCTCCAGTCCTCTGGGACCTCTCCTGTTTTTAATGAAGATGCAAAGTGTAGTGCACATCGAAAGAACCAAAGACTTGTTGATCCAAACCAAGGCTTTTATTAACTAAAAGACTGGAGCACATCACAAGTAGGTCGACCAGTCCAGAATGACCTGGTCTGGCTAGGACCAATCCTTTAAGACCTGCCAGTAGGTGTGGCTACATTCTCAGCCAATCACAGTCATCCTACACTACCATCTGTACATATGTACATATACACATTGGTGATAAAATCTATACTATCACAAAAAGATATTTATCAAGGTCCCAGTAGACACTCTTTTCACTTGCTTCTTTCAATAACTTGGATATAGTCCATTGGGCCCAGGGGACATATTCCCCTTGTTGATTTAAAAATGCCCAAACACAAGAGCTATCTCTGCTTTCTGCTGCCTTTCACTTTCTCCTTGGTGAATATCAATGCAGAGTAATGTACCCACTTCCTTTGGCTCTCAGCATAACTTTCTTCCCTGTTCTTCAATTAACCTGTCCCCCATCTCTCTCTCTCTCTCTCTCTCTCTCTCTCTCTCTCTCTCTCTCTCATTATCCTCTTGTTTCTGCATGAAACCTTGATTTCTGAATTGTATTTACATACAAATTTTCTTCAGTATTTCTTACTGTATGTTAATGTGTTATATATGGCGAGGGCAAATAAAGTCTTAGAAGAAATTCACAAGTTGCAAGACAGAAGATCAATATGCTTGTTTGGAATGTCATGTGCACTGCACAAATATTAATCCTCCTTTTTGAAGAGATGGAATTAATTTCATTCGCAAGTGATCAATTTGATATGACTTGTTTAGATTTTTTTGAAGGCTTAACCGTACATATTTTTTTAAAAAAAGTATAGACTTTTGCTTATTCTGTATATTAAAAGAATCTCCCGACCTACCATTACTGGCCGACATGAGGAACCAAATGAGCCAGTTGTTGCTGCACCTGTTGCCACAGTGTCTATCCACACCAGCCTGTCACGAACTGAGGGATGCACTGAGCTGCCCCTCTGCCCCTGAGGGTTATCAAATGAGGTAGAAAAAGTTGTAGCATCACATCAAACAAATCCACCCTATGAAAGGACTTCAAAACTTAAATTTAGTATTGTTAATTAGAAATGTTTAAAACCTGTCGAAGTTGACTTATTTTTAAAATTATTTATTGAAAATAACTTCAATTAAAAACACCTAGAATCTTGTTAAAATATTAAAGTAAAGTAAAATAAGCAAACACCTTGCATACATCAATATTTTATTCAAAGCTGGTGTCTTCATTCACAGTATGACCAATGCATGTGCAATTCAGTAATGGGTTTAAACAGGGCCAGAGGTGGGCTCTCCTACATCTTTTAATTACTTTGCAAGTGTCTATCATTTTTTTCACAACAGTTCTTAGCAATTAAATTTATTCAGTCACACCTTACAATCATGGGGCCTGTTTATAATTAAGAGTACGGGAGGGGTGAGGGAAGTTCACTGTTCATTGAAGGTCACACGAGATCAGTTCCAAAGAATTTCCATGAGGAAGTCTACAGATGAGATGGTGGTCACTTTTGGAGAATTGGCGGACTCTCAATCATAAAGTCAACTATATGTCATGAAAAGCATTCAAATTCTTTCTTCATTGTGTCTGCAATCTGTTTCTGGGGACTGCGCCGAGTCCAGTGATGAAGTGACAGGTTAGTTGTGTCAGCTAGCCTCCAAATTTTGCATTTCAATGCACATACACAGAGACTGGAATATAGCTGGCTGTTTTCGCCTGTACCTAAGTAAGCCATCAATCAATATATAAAAAAGCACTAACTTTATTTTGTTTTCATAATATTAAAATAGGGTAACCTCCTACTTCCTCATATCAAGGGAAATTAAATTTGTAAAATAACAGCAATTAAAATATTTTATTTATGCTAAACTCTTTACAATCCTGTACTATTTAATATTGGGAACTTTAGGAAATGGCAATGCTCTTAGACCTCAGCTCAAGGAATTTACATTCACAAAACATGAAAATATCTAATCTATCCAATTATCACCTAATCAATCTATCCCACACCAAAAACACTGCCATGGAACGTAGACATTGCTGTTGGCCAGCCCCTTTTTGAACCATGTCAGCCTTTGTGGTGGAGCTGTCATAGTGTTTTGTGAACAATTGAGTGGCCCGTTATGACATTTAAGAAGTCCCAATTAAGAGTTTACAATATTGTTATATACAGTATGTGGAGAAATATATAGGCCAGATCAAATAAGAGCATGGAAAGACATTGTCATCAAATTAGTTTTAATTTAATTTAGTTTTAATTTAGACATACTGCATGGTAACAGGTCATTTGGGCCCATGAGTCCATGCTACCCAATTTACAGCCCCAGTACAGTTCAAATGGTGGGAGGAAATCAGAGCCCCCGGGATAAACCCATGCAGTCATGGGAGATTGTGCAAACATCTTACATACAGCATGGGATTCAAACTCTGCTCCCCGTCGCTAGCAGTGTAAAGGTGTTGCGCTAACCAATATGCCAACTGTGCCACCCCACTGTAAAACAACACTGTTAGCATTTTTAATTGAAATCTCCAAATGTATTTAATTGAACTTAAATTATTGAATTTAATATCTTATTTTTTCATCTTTAACATTGGCTTCCAGGATACTAGTCTATTAATTTAAATAGAATGCTACTTTTCTCCACAAATCAACCTTGAAGTGATAGAAGGGCTTGCAGATGGTGTATCAAGGGTTATTGATTTGCCAGAGACTTGGTCACTCATAATAGTCTGAATTTTACCAGTATTTGTTGGATATGGAACTTATTACAGCCTTGTTCCAAGCCCAGCAGAAATGGTGGATTCCAGAAGCAAGGTGATATTGAATGTCAGTGATATCAAATCATCAGGTAAAAGGATGCAATATCATGGACCCCAATGAATAGTCAAAATCCTTGGAAATCAAGGGGGGATCGCAAGTGCTAAACTGGAGCCAAAATAAAATGATTATGATTAATGGAAGCCAACCATCCCAGCCTCTAAACATTACTGCAGAAATTGAAGGTGTCCCAGGCAAAACCAGTTTCAATTCCTTCATCAATGATAATTTTTCAGTCAATATACAGTATAGAACTTGGGATATCTGTTTATGTATGTTCCATGTTCACATTCATTTGTAGCTCCTCAAATAATGAAACCAATCATGTTGTCATAGTATAAGGTACTATGACTGACAGGTGAAAAGTAACATTCATGCCATACAAGTTCAGGCAAAGACCATGGCAAACAATAGAGAGTTAACCATCTTTCCTCAAATTTCAATAGCATTACTATTGCTGTTCCCTTCTCACTAAAATCCTGGATATAACTAATTTTCTTAACTGTTGTGTGTAGAGGAACAGTTTTGTAGTTGGGAACATTACATCATGGCTTCCTATTTGAAACCAGAAGCTTTTTCATTATTCCATGTTTCTCATCAGATGTTGTACATATGACACAATACCTGGAAACTGGCTCCAGGTGCATAAAAAGGAGCACAGGTGCATGAATATTATACACTTTTATGCCAAGACTGCTCTTTTGGCAGCATAAGAAGATCATTTGTGAGGTGTGAACTAAAATGGTTGGGGACTCCGATTTGGTGTGCAACTGGTGAATCATCACAATTCATACGTTTATAGGATAGATAGATGGCTTCTATAATTTGCGTGTCGTACCTGTACATTGGGTCTTGTGGGGGGGGGGGGGGGTGGGTGGATGGTGGCAGATATTGTTTGTTTTTAATCCTTAGTAGTTCTGGATACCTTTGAGTAATTGTAGCTCAGGTAACCTGGATGCTTGCAAGTTCGGTTTGCATGCGGGCATGCTGCCTCCTGTTTCGTATTGTTTCTTATTTGTAAATATATTCCATATTTTTATGTCCAACATATGTTCAGGGTTGTCACTCCTTGGAAAGCTGAGGATTGTAGTCCCATCCAGCCACAAATATCCAAGCTAAAACAACAACTATTAAGCGATACACTGTATTCTGCTGCCAAAACTCATTCCATCGAGCACTGAATTTATTCCCTCACAATATGCCCCCATCTCCAGGACTGCAATGGCCAAGAAGGCAACTCACCATCACCTCCTCAGGGGCAATGTGGGATGGATGGACAATTACTGTGGTTTTGAAATAGGTGATATTGGAATAGTGTGAAAAGTGAAAGTTGGTATGAATCAAAATCCTTGAATTCAAAATCAGCAAAAGGAGAATTAAATAGACATGACTTAGGTTTAAACTTACTAATTTTCTTTCATCAATTAGCTTCCCAAGAACAATTAAAACCTTTCAACAAATTCATCTTCAAAGCCAGGAATATTGGAAGGCAAATATGAACAATTATTTCGTTGTAAAAAGAGTACATGAGCTTGAAATTATTTGACAATTGTGTTGTGTGCCTATTTCTATTTACTGAAGTACAGGAAACTCATCTGGCTCATTTGATGATAGTTTAATGTTGTATTTGTGATTAACAGTACATCTTGGCCAACAGCTTCTTGTTGCCAATGTTTAATCAATCATCTGCTCTCAATTGTTCCTTTTCATTTCCACGAAAATAATAGTGAACACCATAAGCAATGCAATTATTTTGGCAGCAAATGTTGGATTGTTCTGTTTGGTCTCTGAGGCCAGACTTCATTGCAGTCTTCTAAATGCCTGATCTAACAGTACTTAATCTAAAACCTGAGGTAGAGTTTATCCCACAGAGGAAAGAGATGGGTGTATATATTTTGGTCATTTCACAGATTCAAGATGGCCCATCTATGCCCTTCCAGATTTAAAAAAAAATCTTTATTAGTTCCCAGCCTATACAGTCTTTATTTTTAACTAAAGTCCGGTCCACATCCTTGTGCATCTTTTCTGCAATTTCTTCAGTTTAATCACATTCCTCTTCAATGCTGAAACCTGGAAGAAAACATGCATTTTTTTAATTTTAAGGATACAAAACTGTAGAAGCCAATTCCAGCCATTGAAAAGTGTGCTTCCCATTAACACCCAATTAACCTACAAATCCCATACGTTTTGGAGGGTGGAAGGAAACTGGAGCACCCAGGAAAAACCCACATATGTCATGGGGAGAATGTACAAAGTCTTTACAGACACCACCAGATTCAAACCCTGGTCATAAGTGCTGTAATGCCATTACACTAAACACTATTCTCATTCACTGACAAAAGGCAAAGGAGGAAAAACCCAACACCCAACCCCAACCAACCAATTTTCCCCTGCAACCGCTGCAACCGTGTCTGCCTGTCCCGCATCGGACTTGTCAGCCACAAACTAGCCTGCAGCTGACGTTGACTTTTTACCCCCTCCATAAATCTTCGTCCGCGAAGCCAAGCCAAAGAAAGAAAGAAGAATTCTCATTGTGCAGTCCCTGTTGACAATGTTCAAGGATCAGCCACAATGCGAATTCAAAGCTGATGTCATTTGCTGTGTGTTCTTAGGCTTCAGGAGATGGTGTAGTCCAATCTTAACAGATTAATATTGCTGCACAATCCTAATCACAGATCCATTAACTTCTTGAGTATTTTCTTTCATTTGGTTATCAAAGTTTTTTTTAAATCGAGTTACAACATGCAAACTGGTCTGCACTTCTAACCAACCATTGAATCCTGCCAGGAAATTTCTCTGCCTCCAAGCACCACAGCAGATGCCTTTGGCATAGTGACTTTCTTGTGAGTCTATGTGCAAATTCTGTTGCTACAAATGATATGTATTATGTTACGTAAAATAACAGTTATTTGCATGAAATGAAAATGATTTCAGTTGTAGTTTCTGTAATCTTTGACTGAAATGAAAATTCGAATGCTTCCTATAAACAACTTCTGAAAACAAGACGCTTGTTTTCAAGACTGGATGGAATAAGAAAAGATTACTTTATTTGGAAAGAATCAACAAGTTAATGCTGTCACTTTATCTAAAGTGATAATTAGAATATCCTGACTGACATCTATGATGTAATTAAATATTGACTCTGAGCAATTCCCTCTCACTCATGGCAATGTTACTCTGTAGGTTAGGGGTGCTTCCTAGTACTCTGTCAGCAACATTTTAATGTTGGCAGAAATTCTGAACTGTATCTTTTCTGTGGAATTCACTGCTTCTGATAAGTTAAAGTAGTTAACTGCACTAGATTCAACACCTTTTATTTACTTATTTATTGTTTCTTTTGCATTGCTGATCATTTATGTGGCATTTTAATTTTGTTGCTTAAACTGAACCAAAACTGTATGTAACTTGATGGTTGATCACTTTATTTTGTATTCTTACAAAATATTGGCAAGACTGTATCAGGGCTTCCCAAACATTTTAGCTCACTGAACCATTTTGGGGAGCATTTGGTAATCATGGAGCTGCGGGATATATTAGTGCTTGAAAGGACACCAGTCGGGGACCAAGGGTCCCCCCTGCCCTGAACTCCAGTCACCGCTGGCTGTTCTGCCCAAAGTTCAACAACCATTTCTCCCCACAGATGCTGTCTGACCTGCAGACTTCCTCCACCAATTCTTTGTCTGCCCAATGATCCAGCATCGCCAGGCTTGTGTGGTTCTCAATAACTTCTTCATTCTCCTTTCGGTTCCATGGTGGGTCAAGACAGCATCCACTCAACTCCTCATCAAACCCAAACCCATGGTCTCAAGGCTCTTGTGGCCCCCTTTCCTTACGTATCATTCTTTTTTTAAAATTTTCCAAATCAAGTGTCTGGCTCCTAGATGAAGCCTATCCCCCACCTGTGTACAGTAGGAGGGGGAAAACCTACATGTTCTGGTGGTTGCTCCAGCACAGGCAGTCCAGCTGTGCTCCTGTGCCAAGGTGGCAAGCCATCACACTCTCACTTGTTTTAACAAGAAATGAGGCACCAGATCCAAATTGTTGCGATTGCACGTGTCCTGCCAATGAATGGATTTCCCTTCTACATACCCTTTCAGTTGCTCTTGAAGAAGCGGCACGTTTTGCACCATCAGTCAATGAGAAATGGAGCACACCACATAAGTGGGGGTAAAAAAAATTCAGAGCTAAAGAACTCCTGCTGTACTGATCACACATGGGGAGTGAGTGCGGTGGATTAGTTGGGAGGGAGCTCCCAGACCTGAGCCTCCATTGAGCCTGTCCACCTGCCGAGGTCACAATGGGCCACGGCCCAGTAATTGGCTGTCCGGGCGGGGAGAAGAGACGAAATAATTTTCCCCCTTCCATCATTCAGCCTGCTAATTGGTCCAGAACCCCACTGCTGGGCCCTTTGACAGACCGGCCAAACCTGGGCACTGATTGAAGCTGCATGGCAGGTATTGTGCAAATAAGAGGCCGAGGTGAGCGTCAGTGGAAGGTTGTGAACATCTCCCCCTCCCTCCCCCCCCCTGCAGCCACCATCTTGTTTCCCCCTCCAGCAGCCACCATCTTGTCTCCCACCTCCTGCCCCAAAAACCCAGAAGCAAATGGAATTAAAGACAGAGGTAAAATGTAATTTAAAGAAAAACAGATAGATCCCCATTATTTCTTCTGCAGAACCTGTAGGCCTTTCCACAGAACCCAATTTGAGAGAAACTGCTGCAGACGCTTTCATTCAGGAGTTGAATTTAAGAGTAGAACAAACTTCATATGAGAAGGAAATGCAAGTCAATATTAATATTGAAAATGGATATCAACTTTAGACTTTTAAGAAATTTGTTCACTTACCTGTCAATTGCCCATTAATATTTCCGAAAGAAAACATGGTACATTGAAACATTTCAACCTGATCTCCACATATTTGCATTGGGAGTTTTGTTTAGTCATGACAAAATCCTTAAAGTTTAGGTGAGTAGTTGTGGATGCTATTGTAGTTCTCCGGCACCCTTGAGTATTTAGTATCATTTATACAGGTTTTGAATTATCCACAAATATTGTTTTTTGACTTGTTTTTTGGAACATTTGTCTCTTGTTCTCCCACAATTCAAAACATTCTTTTCCTCACTATTGTTATTTTTATGTTGAATTCCATCCCAACCCACTTTTTTTAAAAAAAAGTCCCATTAGTTCAGCAAAAGGCCCTGGTTCAGGGTCTCAGATCCATTCAATTCATTTGTTCAGGAACCTTTGGGTTGTGTTTGTTTATGTGTCCTGGGGCAAAACTAGCAAAAGGCAGGTTGATTAGATGCCCTGCCACAGTAAAATTAGGTCTAATTTAATGTTAGTTGTTTTAGATGACGTAAAAGATTATAGTTAAGTAATCTATATGGGAATAACTGATGGAACACAGATGAATTAGTAATGAGTAAATAACAAAAATTGGATAAGATTCACAAATCTTTCAGCACTGATCTAATGTTAAATTATAATTACAAATGCAATGATCTCATATAATTGAGCTTAGTGTAGATATTGTGTGCATTGGTTCAATCCTTTATTTTCTCTAATCTTAACTACTAATTCTTGAGTCACAATTGCAATTCATTGTGCAGACATCACCTTTTTCCGCTTTGATTTTAAATGTTTGCTTTCGATTTGCAGTTGTTCAATATTCTATTCTATGCAGAAATTTTGCTATAATTTTTGTCATAGACCAGCAACAATAGAAATTCACCAAGACACTTATTTAAAAAATAATAATATATTTATTAAGAACTATTAATAATGTAACAACTTAACTTAAATCTAAACTTTACTCCCAATTATCCACAAATACTTATGTGTTGGTGGGGGGGTTACCCAAACCATTACAGCTTAGGCACAATTCTGAAAAGTCAATTCAAAGTTCTGTCTTAGAAATCCTGTGTTGAAATTCAGAACCTTTAAACTGATGTTCAGAAGTAATTATGCAGTAGGTGAAACACTGAATCATCAAACTATTCTAAACTCACAAATTTTTATCGAGTTGCTTCCAGAGAAATATTTTTAATACGAATGATCGTCACAACTACCCTCTTTCTTGTGTAGGGGTTACGAGACTTGTGACTTCCACGAACCCAAATGACCATTAGGATGATCACGATCCAAATACAGGAGTGATCCTGTTTCCTTTACCCAGACATGGGTAAATCAAAATGACCATTACAATAGTCACAGCAGATCATTGTTTTCCCCCTGACAAGGAGAAAACATCAGCAATGTCCATCTCACACAAAGTTACTTTGTTTCTGTCTTTTCAAATGACTGGCTGATGATACTGAGTGCTGCTTCTTCAAGTGTCTCAATCACATGATTGCTTGATCAAATACTGGTTTCAATTTCCATTTCCCAAAAGCATCAGTCATAAACATATAAGTCCTCACCAGATTTTTTTTTCCTAAGATGAACAATCCATTGTTATAGCCTTTAGTTGAGACTATCAATTCTGTTTATAGCTTGAACTTGGGTGTCTCTGCAGCTATTCAGAATGTTGTTATGAATTCTGTGAGTGTTTGTACACTGTTACAACCCCCCAAAGTAATGCACTAAAAAAAAAACAGAAGCCTTCAACATAATTCAGAGAATGTGGCGATCAAGTTGAGGATTTTCAATACATAATTGTTTGTCAAACTGTTGATATTTGACCAGCACTCTACACCATCATAACTCGATGCTTGCTCTGAAAAGGGAAAGGGTGTGAATTTCATTCCATTCATGTGATAAGTTTCTTGTGGGAAGCAGGATTTCTCTCAAAGTTATGAAGGCAGAGCAAGAGAACACTGAAGAAGATTAATGTCAAAGCTGTTTGCCCTAGGATAAACTGTATGTTAATGAAGAGGCTAATCGCAACATTTTGCCTTTCTATTTCAAATCCAAATATTTAAGCTATCTGAACTCATTTTGATCACCGTTCCAACAGGACAACAGAACGAAAAGATTCAATCAATGTGGTTTCCTCCTTTGACCTTATGATTCTCTGTGACTTCTTGGTGCAACTCGTTTACATCCCAACCTGTTACCTTGAGTATTAGTACAGTGAATTTAAAACTTTAGCTTAAAGCTGAATAATTATTGAGCCATATTAGGCTCTCTGAGGAAACACCAAATGTTGTTTTTCAACAGTGGGGAGAGGGGGGACTGGAATCCAAGAGTTCAAATCATCCCAAGGCAATTTTGCAAAATCATTAATGTTAGATAGCTGCAAATTATCCAACAACATACTGTGTAATGGGAGAACCTGGAGAGATGGATGATTTTGTTTATTTTCATTTAAATTAAGCTGGCATGTTGAGTCATTGCACCAAGAGGTGCTCCATTGAGCCATTCAGATCAGAGGGGTGCAAGTTCAAATCCCAATTAGTCTTTAGTTTCATAACTGGAGCCACCCAGCAGTGGATAAAAATCAGTTATATTTGCAGTCTAACGCTGACCTGAGGCACTAACCAATTATTGTTTCTGGGGTGCAAATGTGTAGATTTTTAGTCTTGAGCCTTGCATGTTTGAATTGTCATCCTTTATTGTATGAGTTCATAAAACAATGGCCAATTTGGATGAAGTGTCACATAATTGTTCATATGAGAGAAGGAGAAAGTGTGTTTGTACAATAGTTTGTACCATTCTATAATCCTCCAGTACTTTGTCAATGTTTTATCATTAATTCAGCCAAAGATGAAAGGCATTACAGCCTGCAACTATAAAGGTTACAGTTGCATCAACAGAGGGATGTATTGTTTTTGCATAAGTGGTAGCTTTAGTCTAGGGGTCTCCAAAGTGGTTAATATCGATCTCTGGGGTTGAAAAATGCCAGGGGGTCAAAAGGGGGTTGATAAACACCAGAGAGTCAATTGAACTTTTGGGCTCAAAAGAATTGTAGAGCCCAAAGTCCCTGCTCGTGCCCAGGAGTCCGATGTTGAGAACGGAGTCACCATTGCTGACTCCGGCTGCAGCCGACGCTGAAGTCTTGGACCCAGCTCCATTTGGCATCTTCGCGGACAAAAGCAAAGGTTTTTTTTTTAACTATTATTGTAATCACTTGCTTGATTGTTGTAAAGCCTTAGCTTTATTTCCAATTATGTAGTGAAAATCTACTCAATTATTATTTATTTCTTTTTGGTACATTCCTGTGGGTCTATGCATTTTTATTTATTTTTTTGTACATACCTGGGGGTCTATAAGGGATCAAGGCTCCATGAAGGGGTTGATGATCTAAAAAGTTTGGGGAACTCTGCTTTAATCCAAAAGAGTAATAATTTTAGCATCTTGGTGTTCAAAAGCAAATAACTAAAATTATGAAAAAAATCAGAAAGAGCAATGTTGAATTCTGTAATAAAATGTGGTGTAGCTTCAAACAAGAACTTTAAAAAAGTTTTATTCGTGAAATATGAGTTACATTTAAAGTTCAATGTTCAGATTTATTGTCGGAGTGCATACATGACATCACATTCAACTCTGAGATTCTTTTTCCCGCCGGCCAGGTGGAATTTGTACTTATAGGTAGAGCAAAAAAAAACTGTTCTCAAGAAAAGATAGGAATTTAAAGAAAGGAAGAAATGTAAACCCAAGCTATGTGCAAACTAAATTTGTGTAGAAATTAAATGCTCTGGAAAGAATGATGTGTATTAAAATAATTGTAAGGGCTATAGTGAAATGAAAACATTTGTCTTGCCTCCATGTCTGATATGTGTAAAAACTGTGTGCCTGGTTTGTGTCCTGATAGGTTGTAAGTGCATTGCATCAATTACTGTAGCGATTTGATTACAGCAACCATATGATGATCAATATCTGTATTAATAGGACAGAAAATCTATTGGTTCTAAAAACCTGAGTCACTCTATTGAGTATTTGGAAAATTCCGTGGATTGAATAGTCATTAATGAATTTTGATGAACGGAAAACCTTGGAATGTGACTTTTCATTTTCATTTTGCACTGGGGACAACAATAAAAATGTTTCTTATCCTTTCTGCATAATTATGGAAAAGTGACTAACATGGTATTTGTGATGCAATGAGACAAATAATAACTTATTTACAAGCAGCACACTTAAACCCATTTACAAGTGGCTACATTTTGTGAGAGGATGAATACTCCATCCAATCTTTCCAAATGCTATATTGTATGAAGCAGGCACACCACATGATTCTCTTGTCCAACTGGTGTACACACACATGCCCCTTACAAATATGCTAATTTTTACTTTTTTTTGTAAATAAATGATGTAAAAATATCAATAAATGCATTTAATGAACAATAATATTAAAACATTTTTGCAGTATTTTTTTGATTATAAATCATCAACAAATTTGTTCCTGGGTGTGGCTCAGTGAGCAGCAGGTGGTGCTGCAGCCTTGCAGTTCTACTGGCCTGGGTTTGATGCTGACTTCACTGCTCTCTATGAGGAGTTTGAACATCCTTGTAATCAAGTTGGTTTCCTGTGGATGCTGGTTTCTTCCCACAGCTCAAATACCTGCTGGTTGGTAGCTTAATCAGCCAATGTAAATTAACCATTTTGTGAGTGGATTGCAGGAGGATTAGATGATTGGATTTTCAGGGAAAATGGAATTGCTGGAATTCCTCTGAGAGCTGTCATTGACTTGCTGGCCTGCATGATGTTTCTCTACATTGCATGAAAGTAGGTGAAACGAAGCACAAGAATTCAGGTCTTGGAACCATTTTTGAAATCTTCCAATCTCCTTACAGATCTTAGTGTTCAATCATCTTTTTGACTGTTTGGTTCGGTACTTGACTCTAAATTTGGTAGGACCTGCATTCTTTGAGGAATTTGTTAGATTGGTCCTTCACTTAATAAATTCTGCACTAGATCCATCTTGGCTACAACTTCATGATTCACTCTCTGGCCTTGATTAAAGCAAAGATCATTTGACCTCTGTCACTAATTTCAAGGAAATGTCTTTAATCAGATTAACTACAACACATGACCAATGATTTAGCCAATCATTTTAATTCTCTACTTTGCTCCCACTCTGGTTTCTCTGTCTTTGACCCTCTTAAAACAGTAATAATGAAGCCTGAGATAAACTCAAGTAAAGAGACCTCATTTTCCAACTAGGTATATCACATCCTATACACCAAACACTAAATTCAACAATATCTGATAACCACCCTTTCCAGTTTGTCTCAGAACTGGCTAGCTCTGACTTTAAGGTCTATTGCAATGACTTAAGGACATTAATTTGCAATAGAAATCCCATTTCACACTTCTCAGATACTAGGTGACCTGTTACTTCCAACATCTTCTGATTTCATTCCATTCATCTAACTCTTGGCTATGCAAACCTGTGGTTCCTCACTCGCACATATATTATCTCAAGCTTCTAGCGTGATTAAAAACATGAACAAATTTGTTTTGCTTGAAACTGTGTTGCTTCTGATCCATCAATGGCATTCGGTACTGCAATGATCTTACCCATTCCTCCATTCTTGATTTGGGATCTAAGATTAGTGGACGTAGCTTAAGATTTGTTTTTGGGTCATTTTCAGTAAAAATGAGGAATTTCTTGCTTATAAGCATCATTATCCAAAATACTTTTTTCTTGGTTGATGTTCAAAATTGTCAGCTTCACTGTGACTTTGCATTCCTCGCTGACTTGGGGAGTTAAACATTTAAACTCCACTGCATAATTTAGGCATACAGTAGAATCGAAACTGGGATTTCAGAGATGTTTCTGAGCAATTTTTTTTTAAGATGCTGCTTTCAGCTGAAGCGCATATGTATGTGCCTGTTTAGGTGAATGCGAGATGTGAAGAGGTGCAAACAGATCCCCTGGCTTTCTGAGAAATAGCTATTCCTCAGGAAACACCAACAGTTTAAACTCGCAGTATTTTTGTTTCATTTTTTTTCAGCACTCAGTGTGTAAACTTATTTTTTTGTTCGATCGCAACTGTCTTGCAAAAGGGATGAATTTCCACCCCCCCCCCCATAACCATCATGTGACTAATCAAAAAACGATCCCATAACTTCATATCACGAAGACCAACTTCAATTCACACACGGTAATGGAATGAACAAGGAGAGCTTCATTCATTCTACTTTTCATGCATTTCGTGTTACTGCACTTTCTGCCAATTTATCATTCAATATGCTTTTATTTAAGCAAGTGATGCAAACTTGTGGTCACCTATCACAAGTTCTGAAAGGAAATGCATTATCCCTAGGAACAGCCTTGGCTCCAGTACATTTTAAGGCCTTAGCAAGTAAGTAATGTTTTAGGTCTTTGCAGCAACCTTCAAACTATTTCTTGAGCAAAAAATATGTACATTTCAGAATTTGTACATTTCAGAATTTGCTTCTGTCATCTGACAATGTCTAATAATATCTTAAGATCTTCTTGTGATAGTACAGACTATTACCAATGTGTATATGTACAAATGAACAGATGGTAGTGTAGGATGACTGTGATTGGCTGAGAGTGTAGCCACACCTACTGGCAGGTCTTAAAGGATTGCTCCTAGCCAGACCAGGTCATTCTGGACTGGTCGACCTACTTGTGATATGCTCCAGTCTTTTAGTTAATAAAAGCCTTGGTTTGGATCAACAGGTCTTTGGTTTTTTCGACGCGCATTACACTCCTTTTCTGTGTTAATGGCAAATAATATGCCATCTTGGTTACACAAGCAAAGATCCATTCTATGTGATATTTTATCATTTGTGGCTTGGGCGATCTGAGGCATTTGAGTAGCCACGTTTGCATGTATTACTGCTGAACAACTTCATTCTATTCACTGGTGTGTAGAACTATTTCTCGCTGACTTTAAATACGTCACACTTTTCTAACTTTAAAAATAAATCTTGTGAAGTGGGTAGTTGTTGACTGTCATTCAGCTTGATTTAGTATAACTTTGTATTCATTGTACAGCCAGCCACATGATCTGCCTTGGGCACACACATTATTTGTGAGACCTGCTCATTCTGGTTTGCTTTCACCAGCATTTCATTTTGTTCAACCTATCTAATTCCTTCTCAGTTTGATTCTTTAGGGTATGTAGGACTAATCTGGATTTGGAATAAACAGTCATTACATCTGATATTATATAAATGTATAGATTGAACCTTCCAGAGTGGATTTGAACAAGTGTTTGTGCATTTATAATAATGCACCAAGGTGCAACTTTGAAGTTTTAATAGTGAAAATATTCTTGCAGTCCAGTTTGAGTTTCCTCAGTATAACTTTTTTCTGCTAACAACATCTGGTGGAACTTGAGATATTATCCAGCATTTTGCAGCTGTGCCAATCAAGATTCTATTTGGAAGTCTTTTGACTTAGACAAATGAGATGTGAAGAATTTGTTCCTGGGAAATACCACATCATTTATTTTGAGTGCTATAAATTGACCTAACACTTGCCAAATGAGATCCAATTTTGTCTTTTCGCAATCAGAAAGGGAAATGACAATCCTTGATATTGTTTGTCATAATTTTGCACATGAAGTGAGATGCAGCACATACATTTCTAACAAGATAATGCTTTACATGTAAGACAGCAGTCTTAAAAATCAATTTGAGTGCTGAGACTTCAAGCTGTCACACAGAATGTTCTGCACCATTGTTACATTGTATAAACAGGAACACCTATAATTATTGTGTCTAATTGGATCACAATATTCAAACACAAGGAATGGAATGAGAAGTCTTAAAGGCACACGACAATTTTTTTTCCTAAAATGATTCTGAAGAAAAATGAAAAATTGTCTGAAATATATATGACTAACCATCCCTCAAATGGTCACATAGACTTTCAGAAAGCTATAGATTAGCTGTTAATTTTAAATTGAGAGTAAGAATGAGTATTAAGTAAAGGTTCCTTTATTGACACGTAATACTACATTTAGAATGTAATATGCATGAAATTCTTTAACTTTGTCTACCGTAAGGAAGATAGAGAGTCACCACTTTGTCAAGTCCTGCTCACAGAAATGGCTCCAGCAAGGAACAAACCATGACCCCTGATTTACAAGATCAATGCTCCAACTACTGAGTTATCAGAGTCAATATAATAGAGAAAAGCTTTTTATTGGAATTTAGCTGGGACTGCTCAAGTGTTAATTACAGTAATAATGAAGGAGGAAACATTTTGCTCAATTTAATATTTTTCAAATATTATTATGTCACTAGTATTTTGTATATCTTACTAGTGCAGATTTTAAAAACAATAAACACCCTGATTCTTCTTGCAAATCGTTTTGCAAATACAGAGTTTTGCTAACAAAAATATGACGATTTGCTTCATGGTTATTTTGAATTACAGAGTGTATGTGATACCTGATAGAAGAGTATTCATGCTCAGTGTGTAGATATTATACATTATTTATTTTGTTACTGAAAGAAAATCACCTCTGATCTGGTCATTACATCATATGTGTAATTAAAATATATATTTTAAATGACAGCTATAATAATAAAATGTTCGCATATTCACTCAAGATCTTTCTTGCTGTTATCATTATCTTTTCACACTGTGCTACTTGACAAGTGAAAATGTCTCACAGTAGTTCTTAATATTGGAGCAATGTATTGTTTTCTTAGACTAATTAAAACAAAAAATACACCAATAATGTAATCAGAATATATTTTAAATGGTATAACTATTAAAATTACTATACATTCACTCAAGATTCTTTCTTTTTTCCAAACTGTTACCTGATACAGTAAAAATGTCTCACGATACTTAATAACATTATTGAAATGTGTAATAATTTCTCAGACTAAATAATTAAAGCAACAAAAAAAAAAATCAGCCCTGACTCTGTGGAAAAGTTTGCACCCCAGACCAGATGTGCCAGTGGAAACTGCACACTGGCTCTACTAAGTCCACATTCCTCATTCCCTAGCTGTAAGGGACAAAAGAAAACATAATAGATCCTAAATTTAAAAGCTTGCTACTCCAATAATAAACTTCATATTTTGTAATAACCTTAACTGTGATTGACTGCTATAAATTAATTTATGAAAAAAGTCAAGGATTCCTTGCCTAGAGTGTCATTATTTCAGTGCACAGACACAAATATGTATTATTGTGAAGATCAAATAGAGAATTTACCATCCATGTTTTCGTGCCATAACGATAACCTCCACGAGGGTGAATATCATTTGTATGTTCATGTTTCTGGCAGTCTGGATGCAGACCTTTCCAGTGGCCATTTGCTCCCTCTCAAAGACACAGGTATAGAGTTTCTTTCAGGGAATTACACTTCTTATGACCCCATTGCTTATAAAACATGTTAGTTAATAGGGAATGGATGGGAATGAGCCTGAGTGTTTGATCAGGAAATCCTGCTCTGGGTATAGAGAAGGAAAATTCAATTAGTAACTCCAGTGACAAGAGACCAGAGCCACACAATCAATACAATCAGGATTGGCAGGAAATGTTTCTCTCTGTGTTTGAAAAATTAATGGGTAATATAAAATTAGAAAATAAAGTGTGTGAAATAATCTTGATAATGAAAGGTCACCTCAGAAGAGTGAAAGAACATTAATTCTCAGTTTGTAAAGTTAATTAATTTTTTAAACTTAAAAATGTTATAGTGACTTCAAATATATTAACAGACAATATTTTCAACTATTTTACTTAAACTTTTTTTAAGAACCCTGAAGTTAATTGTGTCAACCAACTGTGACATTAAACCATGAATGGATGTAATTCAACATGTCAGTTTAAAATCTAAGAATACTGTCAAAGTACTATTTTTATTTTTGTTGAGAACCCATGAATTTTTCTTCAAGATCTTAAGTATTTTATTTGTACAATGGCAACTTTATATGCTGTGTACTTTTACTGCAAGTGATAATAAAGCTATTTGGAAGTAATTTCACATCTTAGGCCATTTTTTTTTTACTGTGTTGATATCCACAGTATTTCATTTTTATCAAATTTAACAAATAGTTTTTCTTGAGAACAAAAACCTGAAAATCATCCAGATTTCTGTCCACAGTATAATCTTTTCTTCCAGTATCTTATGATATCACCAATTTCGAATCTCTTTGGGGATTATAATAACGTATTTGTAAGCCAGCCAAGGTAAACCATTGAAAATGTAATACAGCGTTTAAAGGTTTGATTTTAAGAACTGACAAAGATATGGATCACTGGGTTTGCTGAAGCTGCAGCTTGAGCCAATTATTAGTGTCATCTTGAGCCAATTTAATCACTCCGAGGGGGATTCATGGGGGGTGGGTGCAAGTGTTGGTCATGCATCCTGAATAAAACTTCTCCAAATGTGATTGTAAACTATGGTGGACGTCCTACCCTGAGTTTATGCTAACCATTACTTTTCAGTTATCGTCGGTGTTAAAAGGTGATCTGAACTCTAATGTTTGTAAATGCTAAAAAGCGTAAAATAAATTTCTGTAATTCTTCAATCATTATTGAGATTAAAAATATATATATCTAATCTTTATTTCATCCCAGCCTGCATGGAATCCATGCCAGACAATTTGGCTTAATTTGGCTGTCATTAACACACACTAATATTGGGACAAAGTTTCTTTTTGTTTTGAAGAAGACTTAGTCACAGCTGAATGACCAGGAGAACAGTGGCCAGACAATATATTATTCAATTTAGCTTTTAATTATCCCATATAATTTCTTAAATGGCTGCTAATAAAACTGTGTCAACACTGACCAGGAGAATTTGACAAACTTTTTTATAATGTTCCCCCTGGGCACATAGTGGTCTGTTTAGAAACCCATTCTAAAAGAAATAGTATTTGTAAAAAGACACAATTTCTCAAGCCAGCTGTCAATAAGCTTTGGTGATATAAAGTAGAATTTGATACAAGTATATAAATTGAGTCTCCTTATCACTTAATATTTACTGCAGTAAATAAGCTTTTGGCAGCAATTATGTTTTTTTACATAGAAGTTGCATAATTTTTCCATTCTGAAGTCTCTCCCTACCTTGCGGGAGTGGCCATTCACACAGGAATGACTAAAACTCCAAATGTATCACACTACACGTTTAGGTAGAATATCGGAAGTGTGGTAATCAAGGAGGCAGGACTTGCAACACTGCTGTGGCGACTTCGACCTCAAAGTCTGATGTATGTGGGATGTACAGCACTATTGCAGCAATGTCAGGTGTGACGTGAATCGCATGTCATCAATACGTGCTATTCATTAGCCCATTGTTCACGGCATGCCTGCAGTTAACTGGAAATCTACTGGGGGTTGAGGAGGTAAAATGTCAGAACAGGAATGACTCCTTTATGTTCCTTTGATAGAATTTGCATGATTTTACTGATCTGAGGAATGTCAGAGGTCTCGACATTGTTCATTCACACACGAACAACCAAAACTCAAAATCTCCATTTCCTTACACGAGTTTGGACAGCATACCAGAAGTGTGGTAATTAAAGAGGCGGGACTTACAACCCGCACCATTGATACGTGCTATTCATTAGCCCGAAGTTCATGGAATGCCTGCAGTTAACTTTAGACTGCAGGCATTTTATGATATTTACTATGGGTCGAGGAGGTAACATATCAGAACGGGAATAGCACCATCATTCCCATTCCGATCATTTTAAGACTGCATATGGTAATAAACACCTGTATAAAAAATACATAAATGTGTACAGTGTTATTTCTACATTTCTTATGGATCATAGAATATTCTATTTGAAAAATATGCTTGCGGAGGAGATTTCTGTTGCATTTATAAGAAAATTAGTACTGTATGTAATAGTGGCAGTTACAATTGTCCTGTGCTAATGAGTTAACACAAAAAAATGTTATAACTTTATAGTCTCTTGTTACTCTTCATTAAGGATATACATTCCATTCATTCCTTGATATTTCATCTTTCAACTTATTTGTAAATGCATTTTACAATCATTACCATTAACCAATGGTGTAAAAGAGTGTCCAGCATTTCAATGGGAGGAACCTTGTGAAGGTGTAAAGGCAGCATTCATGGGAAATACTGAAAATGCTTGAAAACTTTATAGTCAGTGATCATTGTTAGATTGTGATATGTAAATGTATATCCAAGTATCATTTTGTTTTTCAATATTTCTTTATCATTCATTCTTCCATTGCTTAATTTCTTTCCATCACCCAATGCTATTCTACCATTCTATTCCTTTTTTTTGTCTCTATCTTTATCTTTTACATTCCTCTATAATTTAACATTTTTAGTCTTTTTACATATTGTTTTCTATCATTAACATTTTCCCCCTTTGTTCTATTTCTCTTTTGTTAGTTAAACAAGAAATTCTACAGATGCTGGGGTTTATGTTTCTTTCCATTCCCATACATCTTTCTCATTCTCCCGCTCACTCAACCTCACCCTCCTTCTCTCACTCTCTCCCTCTTTCTCCCTTCCCCTTCTACTATTCCTCTCGCTCTCCCTCTACCTCTCGCTTTCCACCTGTCTCTCACTCTCACTCCCTCCCCTCCCCTCTCTCCCTCTCCCTCCCACCCCTCTCATTCCCTCCCCTCCCCCTTTTCCTCCTTCCACCTCTCTCACTCTCTCCCTCTCCTTTCTCTCATTCTTCTCTCTCACTTTTCCTTTTCTCTCTTCCCTCGCTTTCTCTACCCTCTCTTTCTCCCTCTCTCCCTCCACTTTACAACTCCACCCCCTCTCCTACTCATCTCCATCCCTCCTCTCCCTTCCTTTCATCCTTTCTCTCTCCTCCTCTCTCCCCACGCTCCTCTTCTCTTGCTGCTATTACACCATCCTTTTTCCCCTCTCTCTTCCCTTTCTCCTCCCTCTCCATCTTCCCCCTTTCCCAACCCCCACTTTGCCCTCGCCCCCTCCCCCTCCCCTTCTGCCCTTTTGCCCCTCCACACTTTTGCCCCTCCCACTTTCACCCCTTCCCTCCTTTTGCCCCTTCCCCCTTTTGCCCCTTCATCCCTTTCTCCTGTTTCCCTCTCACCTCTCAATATCCCCTCACAACACCCCCTCTCTCATTCCCTCCTCTCTCTCATTCCCCCTTCTCTCATTCCCCCTTCTCTCTCAATCCCCCTCTCTCAATCCCCCTTCTCTCAATCCCCCCTCTCTCAATCCTCCTTCTCTCAAACCCCCCTCTCTCAATCCCCCTTTCTCATTCCCTCCTCTCTCATTCCCTCCTCTCTCATTCCCTCCTCTCTCATTCCCTCCTCTCTCATTCCCTCCTCTCTCATTCCCCCTTCTCCCAATCCCCCTCTCAAACCCCCCTCAATCCCCCTTCTCTCAATCCCCACCCTCTTTCAATCTTCCCCCTCTCTCAATCCCCCCCACTCAAATCCCCCTCAATCTTCTCTCTCTCCCTCCCCTCTTTATCCCCCTCCCATCTCCCATCTTCCCTCTCTCCCCCCATTTCCCTCTATGGACTCTCTTCCCCCTCCTCTCTCCCTCCTTCCCCCTCTCCTTCCCTCAGCTCCCCCTCTCTCTCCACTCCCCATGCCTCTCTCTCCCCACCACTCTTCCCTCCCCTATCTTGCTCCCTGCCCCCCCTCTATCTCCATCTCCCCTCTCCCTATCTCTCTCTCCCTATTTATCTCTTCCTTCCTCTCTCCCTTCGCTTTCCTTCCCTACCTTTGTTTCTCCCCTATCTCTCTTCCCTCACTTATCTCTCTGTCTCTGCCTTCTCTCTCTCCCCTCCCTCTCTCTCTACACGCCCCCAACTCTCTCCTCTTACCTCCCTTTCTCTCTCCTCCACTTCTCCCTCTCCTCCATCTCTCTCCTGTCCTCTTCCACTTTCTTCTCTTTCTCTTCCCTCCCCCTCTCTCCCCTCCCCTTTCTCTTTCCCCTCACCTCCTCCTCTCTCTCCACCTCTTTCCTCTTTCTCCTCCCCATCTTTCTCAGCTCTCTTTGCACTTCCTCCCTCTCTCTTTCTCTCTCCCTCCAGTCTATCTTTCCCTTCCATCTCTTTCTCTCTCTCTCTATTTTTCTCTTTCTCTCTCTCTCACACAACTTCCCATATGGATTAGTAAAAATGGTGAGAAAGATATTTTGACTTGAGAAATGTATAGACAGAATAGGTATAGAAGGAAGTTTTTTTTCAAATAACTGACATGGGGGGATTGAGAGGAGAAGACACTTTTTAATGCAGCAAATGATTAGAATTTGCCAGGGTGATCGTGGAGGCAGATTCATTGTGTTGTTTACTGGGGTTCTGAATGAGAAACTGGAATGAAAGACGTTTTGGGTTATTGGAAGAGGGCTGGGAAGTGGGGCAGCTAGATTGTTAATGTATATAGCCTGTATAAACTCAAAGGACCTTTTTACATGTTGTTATCTTTCTGTAATTTCCCCTGCCATTCATACTGCTCAGTACAGTTGTAGTGTCATACCTGCAGTGTTTATCCATCCACGCATTTGCAGGTGGGATATGAGGAAAATATGAAATGGTGACTGAAGGAAATTTTCCCTTCAGGACAAATGGAGCTCACGCAGAAATGAAAGAATGGGCTTAAAAGGATCATGTAGGGTGACCCAGACACAGGAATGGATAGAACATTGGACAACTGACATGGAATGCACAACAATAATGGACTGCTGTGAGGTGGGGTTTTTTAATGTTTTATTTTAATTTTCATCGACTCGTAAAATTCAAACAAACAATATAATCTTTTTTAACATTCCTGTAACATACAAAGTCTGTATTTATTCCCCCACCTCCCTATCACCCCCCCCCCCCCCCACACCCCCATACAATTGAAAATACATTCAATTAAATTATATCGATACAAATTCTGGTGGGGTCAAAAACCCCTGCAGAAACCTTGGAGAAAAACTAATCAGAAAGACTAAGTAATCAAGGACAAGAAATTTAATAAGAACTTTAAATTAAATTAAACTAAATTAAAAAGAAATTATTAAAAAACTCAAAATGAAACTGAAAGAAACATGTATCCTGCATCATGTCCCACTTCTTTGATCACATTCATTTTCCTGCTGGGACAGGTTGCTACAGAACCACTATTTTGAAGTGTGGGGACTAATCAATCTGTGTGCCAATATATTTCAAGTAAGTTTGCCACACTTTAACAAATGTGTCATGTTTCTTCCTTAGATTGTACGTGATTTTCTCCAGAGGAATGTAAATCTCCATTTCCATATTCCATCATGTGGTATTTAGTTGGTAGTCAGACTTCCACGAAACCACTATACCCTTTCTGGCTACTGCCAAGATGACCCTCATGAACAAAATTTGGTATTTGGATAGTCTAAAACTCACGTTCCCAATGTCTCCCTAAAGGTACACTTCCGGATCTTGTGGAAAATCTACTTTTAATTTTTTTTTTTTAGGATGCCCCCCAGGCCTTCCCAGAAAGATCTTACCTTTGTGAATAGCAAGGTGGAGTGGACAAAAGTTCAACCTCGACATCACATCTAAAGCACATTTCTGAAATGTCAGGCTTTTTTTGTGTAATTTTTGTGGTGTGAGATACATCTGGTGCAAGAAATTGTATTGCACCAACCTATATCTGGCACAGATCTTACCACTATTCTTCATTGATTGTTGTGCCCAAGTCCAACTCACATCTCTCCCTCGACCTGTGTAAGCCTGTCTTCAGGCCCTCACTTTGGAATATGTAATATATTTTAGAGATAAATTTACACACATTCCCTTGTCAAATTAGAATCTCCACATTACTCCATCTAGGTAGGGTCATAGATGGTCCCAATATTTCCCTTAAGAAAGATCTTATTTGCAGATAGCAGTAGAATGTTCTATTAGACAAAACATTTGTTCCTCAACCACTCAAATGACATGAGCTGCCTTCGCTTGTAACAATCCTCAATTCATCGGATCCCCTTCTGACACCAGGTGTCCAGGATTTTATTACCCAGAATCAAGGGTATTAATTTGTTCTGGGTCAAAGGCATTTTGGGAGATAACCCCACTTTCAATCCAATATATTGATTCATTCTTTTCCATTTCTGAAGTATATGCTTTATGGGATTATCCATTTTCTTTGAAATTAATTTATTGTCCCATTTGTATATAAATTCTCCTGCTATCTTTTCACTTACCACATGTAGTCCAATTTTGCCCAGGAGGGAGGCTCCCCTCCTTCAAAGAGTGAGGTGATAAATCTTGCCTGGGCTGCCCAGTAATATTTTTTGAAATCAGGTAATTTTAAACCCCCCAAAATTATAGTCCCATGGAGATTCTAGCTACTCTTCCATTCCACAGGAACCTTCTGACACATTCGTTGAGCATCTTAAAAAAACACCCTGGGACAATTAAATGGGTAACTATTGAAAAAGATACTGGAGCTTTGGCATCACCTTCATTCTGACACAATTAACTCTGCCCACCAGTTTTTGGTGATGGACTGGGCAATGTGAAGGCATTCTGGGTGATGGCACAGTGCACCACATGTGGTCAAGAGAAAATGAGTTGGCAAGGATCTAAAATTGAGAGAGCAACATAGTGCTCAATCAAACCTGAAAGAATAAAGGATCAGTGAACCTTGTTGGAGGAACCTGTAACAGGGATGAATGGTCTGTAAAGGAAAATATCCAAGGAATGCACAACCATAATGGGCCACTGGGTGAAGCATAGCATTTGGTCATGGGCTGGGCAACGTGAGGGCCTGTGGGATAATGAAATGGTGCTCATCTCATGGTTATGCTGGACAAGGTTGGCAAGGGCATGAAAGGAAGATCAAGTGGGGAGAATAGGGTGTTTCGATGTGGACTGGTTAACGTGGAGAGATATTGGGTGAAGGGGTAGCGCATGAGGTCAGATAAAACAGGAATAGGTTGACAAAGGCCTGAAAGGGTAGTGGCAACAAGGTGCTCCAGCAAATCTGAAAGCAAAAGACTATAGAGAGTTGTGAACTCAGTCAGTGTCATCATTAGCACCAGTTTTCACTCCATTGAGGACATCTACAAGAGGCAGTGACATCTTCAAGGATGCTCGCCACCCGAGCTATGCCCTCTTCTCACTGGTGCAACCAAGAAGAGGGTTCAAAAGCCTGAAAATGAATACCCAATGTTACAGGAACAGATTCTTCCTCTCTGCCATCATATTTCTGAATGAACCACAGATATTACCTCGTTTTCTCTTCTTTTGCACTAATATATTTATTTTAAAAATCTAAGTTGTAGCAATTTTGCCAGTGTAATGGGCCATGAAACAACAAATTCAGTGATATTTCCATGACAATAAATTCTAATTCTGGATTTAGTAGCTGTAATATCAGATGTTGCATTCAGGAAATTAAGGATGGGGTGATAAAGGGAATTCAACAATCACTGGAGACTTTAACCTAAACATTGACCAAACGCACCAGGCTGTGGACTGCTGGAAACTGGCTCAAAACTGGGATGCTAGGGGGTGCTGAAGGCACTGAAGGCTTCCTGAGCGTGTCGGAGGTTCAGATCTTCAGCTTGGGTTCCCAATAGTTTGAACTGGACTCTATGTGGCTGCGGAGGCTGCAGAAGAACTGCAAGTGAATCTATGGACACTCAGTGACTCTGTGGGGTGGGGGGGGGGGGTCACTCTTTGCTTCTCTTTCTCTGACTGTAAAAGGCGCTTCAGGCGATTTCTGCCGATGGCGAATCTGTCTGCCTTACAGCAGGCAAAAGCAATTTCATGTAATATGACACTGTTTTATTACAATGACAATAAAATGAATCTTGAATAAATTATCTTTTTACATAATTAGCTAGAAGATGAATTTGTAAAATATCTTCCAAGAACATTTTCTAGGTCAGTCTAGATGCAATTTTAAAGGCATTTGGAAAGGTTTAGTAGAACGTTATGGGCCAAATTTAATGAGCCCAGATAGGCAGCTTGGTCAACCTGGACAAGGGCCAAAAAAGCCTATTTTTGGATGGTATGGCTCTTTGATTTATTGCCTTGATTTAAAAAGATGCTCCATAAAAATTGTTTTCTTTTGTTTGAAAAATCAGTTTAATACTATAACAATATTCAAACTCGCTGATTCATGACCAAATTAGAATAAGCAGTAATGCAATACAAGTTACTCCATATCTGTTCTCCAGAATGAGGCAACTTTTCAACAGAGCCAATAATTTTGCCCATTAAATGTACATTGAACTACTGAAGTACTTTAGATCTACTATGACTATTAGAAAAGCTTCTTTCACACTGTGAGATTGTTATCATTAGAACATGTTTATAACTAGATATAAGAGATGCCCCTGTGAACCATTCATCATGGACTCTTTTACATCTTATATAAACAATTTTGGATTTATGAAGTTATTAATTTACACTGTACTGGTTAAGTACAGGGTAGCTTTGATTCAAAGAATTACATCTACTTTTTCTTAATTTTCTTCTTTGCTGGTAATTATACTTGCAAAACAGAATAATGCTTTGTACATGTGGTTAGCTTGAATATGACACCAGAATGAGCTTAAACTTGCAGGAGAGAGCAGAACATTAGTGACTAATTGAATATGCCTTAAGTTACAGTAATCACTTGTGGTCCTGAGTTTATTGTTCTCAATTTTAGCCAAAAGGAGGGGAAAAGAAAGGATAAGTATATAATCAAAACAACATTCTGTGCTTAAATTAAAGCCACGGTGAGAGTGCCCTCTGTTGAAAGTTTATACCTGGTGAGATCTGACAGTTTTCTGTAAGCTGTGACTGAAATACATTACATCTTTATTGAATTAATCCTGATAAGGATCAGAACTTTAAACTAGGGGTGAGGTGCTGGCTTGCGTTTGTATTGCTTGAAGCAGAAATTTCTTGAAAGAATATTGATTCTGGCAGCCTGAAGTTCACAGGATAGCAACTCACTTTCTAAAGTAAAGACGTTAAGACAGTTTGGAGCAATAACTTAAAACCCTTTATTCTTACACATATATTCTATGCTGTAACAACTGAACAAATAGCATACATATTGGACCATTTACTGAAGTTGCTGTAGAAACTTTTCTATCAAATATTGTACGTGACTTATGAAAGAGCACAAAGCATGTGTTTTTGTTAAAAAAATGACAAAAATTGACGATTCAGTGTTTGAGTTCCCAACATTAAAAGGTCTTTTATTGATTCACAACCCATGTATATTGAGTCAAAGGGGTCAATACAGCACCACATAAAGTTAACATATTTGTTCAATACCATGAAAGTGCTGTTCTTTGTGATTAGAAATAGAGAAATGGCTGGCCAATGGTGAAACCTATTGTGGAGAAACGTTATTGATACCTACTCGTATGTAACTGCTTTTAATAAGGTTGTTCAAGCAGTTCAAACAGTTTCTGAAGAGCAGCGATGCTGAAATAGCATCTAAGGTTTTCTTCATTGTTTATTTTGATTTTCTCTGCCAATATTTTGTGATTTGTAGCCACAGTGAAAGTAGTCTGCAGAATTTATTCATTAATTATTAAATCAAATCCATATTATTTCACAGTTGTGACGCATGAACTGGTTCCCTTCTTGCGATTTCCTTCCACCCTCCCTAGTTGTGATTCCTTTCATAATTGATTGGAGGTCTCTTCCAAACACTTGTCACAAAGCATCTTTCTTTTGGTGAATCCATGCATCCTGTCAATCGAGAAATGGTCTGATTCATGCTTTCTGCATCATTCCTAAACCTTGTGAGTCAGAATTTATTGCTCTACCATTCAAATTTATATATTTTTTCTTTGATTTAATTGAAGTGAAATTAAAGTATATATTAAAAAAAAACAAGAAAATACTTTCCACATCCAGTTATTCTTCAACCAATTCATCTCTAATAGCTTTTTGTCCATTTCACTTCAGATGATGAGAACAAACATTTAGTAATGACTCCTGTCACTTCCTGCAGAGGGAATATCAAGTAGACTGTCTGAACAATCACAAACTCAATGTTCCCTCATTTCTCTTAAGTTAAGGCACCTTCATAGTTCCAACAAATTAATATTCAACCAATCCAGTAGCTGCCCAGATAATTCTTAGAAAAAAGTTAACAGATTATTGATTACACTCGAATGATAACATCACAAAACAAAATCATGTTAACTGTTTCTCTTTCCAAAGATGCTGCCTTCCCTGCTCTGTTACCACTAATTTTCTGCCTTTTTGTTTAATTTTTAAAAAAATTTTACAGCATAGTAATTCAAATTACATTCAAATTAACTGACAGCCCCATACGTTTTGAAGGATAAGAGGAAACCAGAGCACCCGGGGAAAATATTCTTGAGGAGAATATGCAAACTCCTTACAGATAGCGCCGGATTCGAACCCGTGTCACTGACACTGTTACAGCATGGCGCTGATTGCTACATTAACTGTGCCACCCATTTTATATTATACAAGATATAGTATTAAATTGGTTTATTAAGAATCCAATTCACACATCCATCATTGTATGGCTGAACAACTAACGATTTCAAAAAGCTGAATAGCATTCAGAAGTTTATCTAAATGTAAAATACTGCAGATGCTGGAAACCTGAACTAAAAGTAGAAAATGCTTTGCCCATCAGGCAGCATCTGAGACGAAACAGAGTTAACATTTCAGGTTGATCACTTTTCATCTGATTGATGGAGAAAGAATTTTAAGTGTTAGATCTGTAAATAAACAATTAACCAATATCTATTTCATAGACAATTAGTTGTTCCTGAATGTCAGAGGCATTTTTGAATATTTAGGAATTTCAACCCCGGGGGTGCGGCTTCAGCTGTCAAATCATTTCATTGAACTGTATAATCCAAAGGCCAGCACAGCTCCAAGCTTTACTGCATGGGGTGGAGCCAGATTCTCAATGGAGAACCCATTCAATATAAGAGCAGGAAATGCAGATTGACAAGCAGCAGCCATGGACAATGAGCCATTCAGAGGAAATTCCAGGTCAATCAAAAGGTCACACTGCCTGAATAACATAACAAAAGATGTTTTAAGTTGCCTTTCTTTGCTGATTTTTCACCAAAATGTCTCTGGTGCCCCAGACCGAACAAAATATGTACTTACCAATCAAACCTATTCCATGATTTAATTTAAAAATCAATAATTAAAAATTTATTTCTCACATTTTTGTACAACATAGGAGGCCATTCAGTCAAGAGAGTCCATGCCAGTTCTCAGACATTCCCAAGAATCCCATCCCTCCAGTTATTCGCCTGTAACCAACCCTCTTTCTTTTGGCCATTAAATCCCACTCCCACTCCCCGATTCTCCTGCCACCATTTTCACTTGATACAACTTCCCAGAGCTAACCTACCGACATTTCTTTGGCATTTAGTAGGAAAGATGAGCAGTCGGATGGAATTCACAATGTTTGGAGAGAGCTTTTAAACTCCACACAGACAGTGCTTGAGATTAGAATTAAGGCTGAGTCGTTAACTGCAGTATTCCTTTACCACTTGCAGTTATTCCTGATTGTACAGTGTTGCTTTGGATAGAATAGAACTGATATGTCACTACTTTTATCAAAATATGTTTTATTCCTTATTCTAATGATGATAACAAATTAATTTCAATGCTATTATAACATCAAAAAACCATAACATTCTATCAATCATGCCACATTTAATGAAAATATTTATCATCATTAGGCATTGTTCAATGTACAAATGCACCAACATTTTTACAGGTAAAATTGCAAAATGTCAACACAAAAAACCCTTGGAATGACAGAAAAACATTCTGAGTGAGAAATTGGATGAGGTAAAGCACCCCTTGAATCAGCAGATCACTCACTCCCTGTGTCTGAGTGTGGCTGTAGCATACTTGCTATATTTGCTTCAGTAGAAATAAGGGTTGTGAGGGATTCTGCACGTAGAGCAGGGGTGCAGGGGCTGGGCAAGTGGATGGCCTGGTTCAGCATCATCTAATGGGTCCTTTTCAGAGAAATGCAAAAATTGCAGATGCTGGAATCTTGAGCAAGCAATGAAGAAGTCAGCAGATCAGCCAGCATCTGTGGGTAAAATCAGTCAACATTTCAGGTCGCGGCCCTAATCAAGGTATTTTGGAAGGCCAGAGTGACACACCCAGAGATCCAGTTTCTATTAAAACAGAGTATTTCGCTTTTGGGGTCATATTTCAACAGTGACTTAAACTACAGTTTAAGCTTTACAATGATGCAGGATTACAATTAACTCATTAATTCTTACACAAGGCATTTTGAGCAACTAAACCTCACACTAAGGCAACCATTGTTTTAAAGATGATGTAGCCGTGCGTTTCTTGAAAGAAGACGCACACGCACATGGTGTAGTCAGGTTAAGCTCTGAGTTTTATTAGGGCTCAGGCCTAACTTTTATGCTGGCACTGTTCCCCCTTGGCTGACGTCACAATATGCATAACACAAGCGGGTTTCCCGCATGTGGGGACTTTCCTGCATAACAATGCCCTTCTTCCCCGTGCGTTGTCCCTGTCTGTTGGCTGCACAGCAAGGCCAGCACTATTTTGGGGTCGTTGCCCTTTAAGCTGCTTTGGCCGTACACCCGCCGGTTCACTTGTTGGGGCCAGTGCTGCTGCGCAGGCTGCTGGCTTTGGTTGCACTCACTGCCCGGAGTGCCGGCTCGATCACCGCTGAGGCAGGCCACCACAATGACATCATTTCTTCACCGTGTAGAGATTTGGATTAATTTACGTGTATTGCCCAGGTTTGTTTGCAGCAACAAAAAGTATCATTTTCTTTTCATTGAATAGAAAGTTTGCACAGTCATAATTTTGTTATAAATCCTCTCTATCTATCAATAAAGGTAGAGAGAAAGGAAAAAAATAGGCAATATTCAGAATCAGAATTTATTGTCATGAACAATTCACAAAATTTGGAGTTTTACGGCAGCGTCACAGAGCAAACATTCATATTTTGAACCATCTTACAACAGTTATATATATAAAAAATAAAAATGGTAGTACACAAAAAGTAAGCTAGTTTATTTGATTCATTTATCATTCAGGAATTTAAAGGCAGTGGGGAAGAAATTGTTCCTGTGCCATCTTTAGGCTCCTGTACCTTTTTCCCGATGGTCACAGAGTAAAGAGGGCATGGCCTGGCTAGTGGGGTCTTTGAGGATAGAAGCTGCTTTTTTTAAGACATCGCCTCATGTAGATGTCCTGTGACATCGCAGACTGAGTTAACAACCCTCTGGAGTTTTCTCTTGCCCTGATGTTTGGTGCCTCCATACCAGGCAGTGATCCAACCAGCAGAATGCTCTCCACTTGTAAAAGTTTTTGAATCTTCAATGACATGCCGAATCTCCTCAAGAACCTCACAAAGTATAGCTGCTGACAGGCCTTCTTCATGATTGCATCAACGTGGAGGCTCCAGAACAGATCTTCGGAGATGTTGACACAACAGGAATTTGAAGTTCTTGACCCTCTCCACTACTGAGCCCTCGATGAGGACTGGGTCATATTCCCCTGACTCCCTCCTGAAATCCACAATAATCTCCTTGGTTTTGCTAACATTGTCTGCAAGGTGGTTGACGTGACACCATTCAAAGAGCTGATCTAATTCCCTTCTGTACTCTTCCTCGTTGCCGTTTGTGATTCTACTGACAACTGTGGTGTCATCGGCAAACTTGTAGATAGCATTGGAATTGTGCCTGACCATGCAGTCGTGGGTGTATAATGATAAGCACACAACCTTGGGATCTGCCTGTGTTGACAATCAGTGAGGAGAAGATGTTGCTTCCAATTCATACTTCTTGTGGTCTTCTGATGAGAAAGTCATTTGTAGAGTGGGGTACTGACACTGATGGAATAATGATATTCAAGACTGAGCTGTTGTCAATGAAGAGCAGCTGTATGTATAAATTGCTGTTTTTGAGGCGTTCCAGAGCTGAATGGAGAGCCAGCAATATTGCATATGCTGTGGAGTGATTGTGAACGATTGTTGGAATGATTGTTCCCAGTGTAATTACAAGGTGAAAATCAGCTTCCACAGGATTACAATGTTCTTTGCTGACATAGGCCAGAATTCCTTGTGTTATTAGATAAATTCTGTTGATTTTTTTGTAGACATACAATTAGTGCCCAGATGTGGAATAAATACTGTTCTCAACTATGAGATGAAACTGATGTAGCATTTCCAATTCAAGTGACTTGCTTTGAGCAGTACTGTGATATGCTACTAACTGCATTTCACTCTAGATCAGTGGTTTTCAAACTTTTTTTTTCTACTCACATACCACTTTAAGTGATCCCTATGCCAAAGGTGCTCCGTGATTTGTAAGGGTTTCATTAAGGTGGTATGTGAGTAGAAAGAAAAAGTTTGAAATCCACATTAAGTGCACGGTTTAAAAACTATGTACATGCATTTCTTAATATTTATAAAACATTTTGTATCAAAATGTTCATGTAAGAGTAAAAACGTGAACCTGTATGTAATATTTTTTTCATGTCTTGCGGCTCTCAAACATCTGAAGTTTATCGTATGTGTCTTCGATGTTAAGAAAGTTTGGCCAACTCCGCCTAACACTTCTTATCTGTACTTATCTCTTTAACACTAAACGCTGCACTTTTCTCTTATTGTAGCACTGTGATTTTATTCTTGCACTATCCTCTATACTTAACTTGAGTGGATAGTATACAAAGCAAAATTTTTCATTGTACTTTGGTACATGTGACAATCAACAATTTAATTCCATTCAGGATATAATTTCTTAGGTGATAGATGGTTGATTTGGATTGTGCAACACTCTATAGATTCTGTGACTTAAGCTAATGTCTCAGATTCTCGGACGCATACATTTCTGGCTGTTTTCTCTGTTTTTATAGCTGCAAGGCTTACTGTTCATGTGCCCTTCACAGTCCTTGCCAAAACCTCAAAAAGATTCAGGAGTCCTCTCATCTGATGAATGCTGCAGAGCAAAGGCTTCACTGGTCTGTGCTGAAAATCGCATAGTGTATGCACACAATGGTGATGTAAGTTTTCAGAGTTCATGATGGGAAGTGACAAATTTTCATACCAATGTTAAGAATTTAGACACTTCCAAAATTTTTTTAAAAGGTGTAAGTTTCTTAAATTCATTGAGGAACTATTGGAAGGAATAAGCTGGCACGCACTTTAACAATGACACAATCTGATTTCTCCATTGGAAAAATACATTGTGCCCCTTTCTCTCTTGAAATCAAAATAATAAGCATGAAATCATTTACATATGTTTCATTAACATCACTGGACAATGAAGATTTTTCTTCTTGAACACTTTTGTGTGTATTTTTTGGATTTTTTTCAGCTGTTGATCATGAAAATCACCTTTCTGATCACATACTGTAATATAGATATAACCCATTTTTGTGATTTCCTGTCATATTTTAAGTCTACTTCAAGCGTACAAAACCATGAAGTGAACCATGTCATTGAAAATTCATTTTCTGCATGTGCACTTGGACTTCTTCCCTGCTGATCTTGGTGCAGTCAGTGACGAACAAGGTGAAAGGTTTCACCAGGACATTGCAACCATAGAAAAATGGTATCAAAGCAACTGGAATCCATCAATGCTGGATGACTGTTGTTGGACACTGACATGAGAAGCATCAGATGCTGTGTACCAATGAAAATCAGTGACAAAACATTTTTAGGTCAGTTGAACGAATGCAATCTGTCAGCATCATTATGTGATTAAACAGGCTAAATTCAATAAAATGTAATGTTACTCCAATTTCCCATGTGATACAGCCAATCTGGTTATCTTTGTGTTCAGCTTGAAGTTGTCTCAAAATCCCCATTTTTTTTTCAGGATGCAAATCTTTTGGGGGAAAAAAATGTTGTCCAGTGTATTCCAGCCATTTGCAATGAAATCAGCTAAGGAAAAAAAAATCCTATTGTCATGAGAAAATTCAAAATGATACATCCTGGGAAATTCTCCACACTGCAAATGTTCAGGGCATTCCTGTCAACTGGAGTTGTTGACTCTTCAACTGAAAGAAAAAGACAACTGCTAGAAGTCTTCAATAATTTACAATGGAGCCGTGTTGGACTATTTTGGGTGGTGGATGGCTGAACTGGGTGGTAAAGTTTACATAATTTTACATGATTTATGAAACTACAACCTTTGTGCTGGATTGAAGCATTTGATTAGAATCTTTGTATGTAAATGAAATCCTCACAGATATATTTGAATGTTTATATTGCTGATTGAGAGTAGCTTTTCTTTGCTCCTGACTTAATCTACATTTCATGTGAAGATCTTAACACTGGTCATAGAATGCACTGTAACCATTCCAAGCGACAATGTTTCTCTATTTTCAGTACACAATTCAACAAATCATAACTTAAAATCTAAATGGATAATTTTAGATTAAAACTTAATATACAGTAGATGCCAGCAAACATTCTGATACTGACTTGAATGAATGCAATAATATATATATAGAAATTCTACTTCCTTCACATTTATTGAATATTATCAGTATATTAAGAATATGTAAGAATATGTAAATCTAAAATTTCAGCTGTTATTTACGTACATGGCTTTTAGAAGTTTGATTTGCAGAAAATGATGTCATTTACAGTACTGTATATTTTCTATAAATTTTGAATCAATAAATGCCTTTTGCTTGGCACTATGGGAGTTAGAAATCATTTCTAACCCTATCAAGTCTAATATTTCTGATTACTGAAAGAAACACTAAAAGATTGATGATGAGTTTGTTCTCATGTGTATGATTACAATGTACAAATGATTTGAAATTCTTTCTTGCTGCAGCCAAGCAGGGACACAGGTATTCCTACTGCAATAGTATACATTAATTAAACGTGAGTTGTTGACACTGTAATAGCGTTACGCTAACTGTCACATTTGTGGCCCGAAATGTGAAATTGATAACACCATCAACACATGATTTACCTGTTGAACATCAGCGTGTCTTTATTTCTCTGCTTCCATTATTCCACCATTTTGCGCCTTCATACAACGCGCGCATGCCCTCTCACTTCCAGTCAGGTTAATAGCTCAACCACTATCTGCATACATCTCATGCATATTCATTATCATGACATCCCTCCTTTCACCAGAAATAAACTTTATATCTTTATGTGTCTTAACCTTTCAATCTAAGTGTATATCTCGTATGAATATCACCGAACATAATGTGTTTCTTTCTGTTTAAATGCAAACACTTTAACACTATCAATAGCATTTTTCTGCCTTCAAACCAACAAAAGCAACATCGAATTCCCTCTTCACAAAATGTAACGTAACCATGTTATAACCAAATGTAATATAATGGCTCAACATTTCTTCTGTAGTTATACTAATATAATGGTCACCTCATATGCAAAATGTACACGTTTAAAATTATACTTTTTTTTCATTTAATACCAAATAGTCGACCAAAACAAAAAAGCAATTCTTACAGCACTCATACATGTACTTTATGATGTATTTATCAAAATCACTGTCCAAATGTTCCCCTTATCATTCCTCTTCCTGCATCAAAATACTTCTGATTGTTGGTTACTGCTACTGATGGTCCAAAGTCAAACCACGTCAAGTATAAAATAAATGTTGGGCACACAGTTTTCTTTTTCTAATAACGCTAAACACAACAAAACAGCGATGATCCAGGTAATCATAGCGCAACTTCGCAAAGGTCTCTTTCTCGGAGTTCGCAATGGTTTCCTTCCTGACATCCACATATACACATTCACTGTATTTTTCACAAGGGCAGCATTCGGCGTACATCCTTTTCATTATTTCTCTTTTTTTTTCACAATCATCACACATTTCCACTTTTCCTTGGCATGTATCATTACTGCGCTTCCACCAAATCAATGCACTTTTTTTTTCTTCATTGAAACTCATTCCAACTATCACAAACTTTCACTTTCATGATAATGCGGGCACGATTAGAAATATGGCACAAAATCTTCATATCGCTTAGGTGGTTTCCTGTCCCGTCTCATCCTTCCTGCAATGTTACTGTCACAACTTGGTTGCTCACCCTCAGCACCGGAAACACTGCTCGCTACGGCCTCTGGTGTTTCTGGTACTCTGGCCACTTCATCGGGAAAACTGGTAACTACCTCTGGAACGTCGTCTGGTCCCTCAGGTTGAGCAACTCGTACTGGATTTCCAACCACTTCAATCGGTGCTGCTCTGGATTGGTATTTTTTGACACCAGACACATTTTGTTTGTAGAGGACTCCAGCTGGAGACCTGACTATCACCATACTGCCGCTTCTGGATACAACAGTGTAAGGTTGATGGTAATAAGGTGTATCTAGCTTACCACCACTCTCTTGCCTCACAAGAACATTATCTCAGGGCATGATGTCTGAGTACCTGGCCCCACATCTCGAGTCTGCATCCAGCTTTGCTGCCCCCTTCTTTTCAGCATCATGGTCCCTCATCTCCTGGTCATCCCTGATTTCCTTCAGTTCGGGCATTTTTGTGCAGATTTTCCTCCCGAAGAGTACTTCTGCTGGACTTTTTCCTGTGGTTGCATGAGGGATTGCCCGATAGACAGCTACATAGGATAGCAATGCTTCTCTCCAGTTCTGTCCTTCTGCATGAGCGATCCATAGTCGTTTTTTGATGGACTGATTTTGTCTCTTTACTTCTCCGTTGGCTTGCGGCCATTTAGGAGTTACTTTGTGTTGGTGGATGCCTGTGGTCCTCATATATTCAGCAAATGTCTCTGAGATGACCTGTGGACCATTGTCAGAGTATAGCATAACAGGCAATCCAAGTCTCGCGAAAATCTCTGCCAATGCTTGTATTGTTTTTTCAGTGGTTGTTGACCTCATCACAGAATACTCATAGTATCTACTGTAGTAGTCCACCACTACCATGATTGACTTGCCAGTTGGTAAACGTCCGAGAAAATCAACAGCTACATCGATCCATGGTCCTGTCGGGAGTTGCGTACTCCAGATCGGCTCTGGGGGATTACTCCTACTTGTGAGTTGACACCCATGGCAGGTTTTGACAAATTTCTCCGCGTCTTTATCACAACCTGGCCACCATACTTTACTCCTGAGGTTTTGCTTGGTACCAACAATACCTAGGTGTCCTTCATGAGCTAATGATACAATCTTCGGTCTCAACCTCTGTGGTATCACCAATCTACAACCCCTCAACACACACTGCCCGATGCAACAAAGTTCGTCTTTAATGGGAACATATGCCTTGTGAGTGCACTTGTCCCATTGTCCACTTTGGATGCATTCTCTAACTTCCCTGAGTTCTGGGTCATGCTTGGACTCTCTCTCGACTTCCCTCGTTGTCACAGCTCCCGGTGTTGACTGGATAGCTACGAAGCATACAAAGCTCTCTGCTTCTGTCCCCAGTTCTGACTTGGATTGTGGGCATCCATCTTTCAACAATCTGGACAGCGGATCAGCAATGTTCGCTTTCCCAGCAATGTGCACTACTCTGTACTTGTATGGTTGGAGTCTGAGCACCCATCGTTCTATCCTGGCACAAGGTTTGGACCTGGCAGTGTAGATCACCTCCAATGGTTTATGGTCTGTGATGAGTTCAAATTCAATGCCATACAAATATGCATGGAATCTCTCGCAGGCCCATACAAGTCCAAGTACTTCTTTCTCTGTCTGAGAATATCTCCTTTCAACTTCTGTCAAAGATCTGCTGGCATAGGCAATGATTCTTGGTCCCTCATCATGCGTCTGGACCAACACGGCTCCTAAACCAACAGGGCTAGAATCCGCTATGACTTTGGTTGGTGCATCCGGATCATAATACCCAAGAGTATCGGCATTCGTCAGACTTTGTTTCAGAGCTGTGAATGCTTCCTTCTGCTCAGGGCCAAAATGGAATGATACACCTTTCCTGGTTAGTTTCCTCAGTGGTCTGCCAGTGTAGCAAAATTAGGGATGAACTTTGCGCAATAATTGACCAATTCCAAGAAACTCCTCACCTCCGTTGCATTCTGGGGTTCACGTGTATCGGCAACAGCTTTCACCTTGGCATCAGCTGGGTTCAGTCCTTCCTGTGTCCCATGAAGTCCATCTCTGAGACACCGAACTGGCACTTGTCTCCATTCACAGTACGGCCTGCCCCCTATAGTCTGGATAGCACAATCCTCAACCGTCTGTCATGCTCTTCCTGTGTAGCCGTATGGACTATGATGTCATCAGAAATGTTGGCGACTCCAGGAATGCCTTGAATCACTCGATGGATTTCGTACTGGTAGATCTCAGGAGCTGCATTGATGCCGAACGATAGCCTTTTGTACTGGTACAATCTACAGTGAGTCACAAATGTTGTCACATCCGTGGATTCTGGGTCCAGCTCTAGTTGATGATAGCCCTATTTTAAATTGATTTTTGAGAACACCTGACTGGTTGTTAACTCCTGGAGTACTTCTACTGTTGGTATGGGGTGTCGTTCTCAAATTATAGCTTCATTGGCCATCCTCATATCAACACACAGTCTCATGTCACCATTTGGTTTGGGCACAATCACTACTGGGCTGACCCATTGCATTGAATGTTCTACAGGTTCAATAATGTCTTTCTCAATCAACTCTTTGATTTTGGCCTCGACTTTCCCACGAAGTCCAAATGGGGTTCTGCGCACTGGTTGCGCCTTGGGTTTGACCATTTTGTCCACTGCTAGCTTTAGTTGTTGACCTTTCAGCTTTCCTACTCCCTGGAAAACTGCGGGGAATTCTTGCTTCATATCCTCATATGACTGAACTGAATTGACATGAGCTCCAATATGAAGTATTGCCAGATCTTGCACCGAGCGTCTGCTCAGCAATGGTTCTCCCCTCTCGTCTATGACAACAAACTCTGCTTCGGTGTGCTTGTCACCAGCTTCAACAGTCGCAGTGAAACATCCAATGGTCTGCAATGGCTTGGTTGCTGTGTATGGATACAGTTTCTTTGAACACTTCTTTGACGTACAAATGATCTTTTTTTTTTCAATTTCTCCCATAAGTGTCGGTCAATTACATTACTGTCACTGCCTGAGTCTACAATGACCGGAACTGCCACACCACCAATTATCACTGGGACTTTCTCATGATGGTCATCATTCAATGTAAACTGATAGTATTTCTGCCCATCCTGGTTGTCGTCATCATCGTCACTTTCTGGGTCACCTTCTATATGGCGAATAGTGCCTTGCTTTCTCTGTCCATAATTGCCTTTCTTTCCAGGAGACTTTCCTTTCCCCCAATCTTTGCCCTTAGAAGCTGTACTCTTCCCATTCTGGTTTGCATTTGACTTGCTTTTGCACTTCTTTGCAAAGTGGTCTTTACCTCCACACTTTCTACAAACTTTGCCTTTTGCTGGGCAGCATGGGTCTTTGCCAAAATTACCTCTGTCTGCACATCTGTAACACTCCAAGTCACGTGTCGGCATATTTCTTGGCTGGCTATGGCTATGCGAGAGTCTATTTACTTGTTGGCCAACTTTGTCTTTACTGGTCTGGCTTGAGTTGTCTTTCAGTTTCATGGTAGGAAATTGCCCCTCAACAGCCTCTAATGCAGCAGCAATTGCTAAAGCATTGGTAAGTTTCAACACACCCCCTTTTTCCAACAATCGCGTTCTGAGTTTGTCTGATCTTCAATGCTGCACGACTTGATCCAATAACTGGTTGTCCAAATCAGCTGCCATGTAATTGCATCCAACAGCCAGTTGTCGCAAGCTCGTCACGTACTGGGCGACCGTTTCCCCATCTTCCTGTTTTGTTTTGCGAAACAAATGGCGTTGAAATGTGGCATTCGGTGTCACTACATAACGTGCATTCAATGCATCTACAGCTTTCTGGTATTGCTCCTTCCTTCCAGTATTCGAAAGTGTCTTAAAAGTTTCCCGAACTGCAGGTCCTGCGGTGAAAAGAAGTAACGCCCTCCACTGCACTTTCTGCTCCGCCGTACTCCCATCGAGAAATAGGCCACGACTGTTGGCATAAGCTTCGAACTCTTCAAGCCATGCCTTCCACTTCACGCTTACAGTGCTTGCATCGCCCGTCGGGTCAAAATGAGGAACACCGCGAAGTGCTAGAAATTCAGCTCCAGTGACTGCCATGATGAAACTTCCAGCTCAAAGCCACAGATTCAAAATCCAAAATGTTTATCCTCGTCGCCAATGTCACATTTGTGGCCCGAAATGTGAAATTGATAACACCATCGACACATGATTTACCTGTTGAACATCAGCGTATCTTTATTTCTTTGCTTCCATTATTGCACCATTTCGCGCCTTCATACAACACGCGCATGTCCTCTCACTTCCAGTCAGGTTAATAGCTCAACCTCTATCTGCATACATCTCATGCATATTCATTATCATGACACTAACTGCTATGCTAACTGCATGTAACTGTGAGGAATCACTCTGTCTGGCTCTTTTTGCCAGGTTGTGGTCTTGACCATCAAGCATTCTTTTCCTTAATAAGGTAGAGACTGTGCAGATGCATGAGAGGATTGGTGAATCTCATCATCAGTGTCTAACTTCAGTGAAAGGAGCTTCTCAAGGGATATTTTCCAAGGCAAAAGCGAATTGCTGGAGGAACTGAGTGAATCACACAGCATCCATAGAAGAAAATGGACAGTCAACATGAAACTCTGGTTCAGGACTGAGAAAGGAGAGAGAAAACAACAGTTTAAAAGAGGAGAAGGATAAGGATTTGTGGACAGAAAAGGGGTTAAGAATGATGGACAGATGGAGCCAGGTCGATAGGCAAGTGGAGTTGGGAAATGGAGGCAAAAGAATGATGGGTAGAAGCAGACAAAGGGGGAATCTGGATAGCATACCAACCAACAACATGAACATTACATTTTCCAGTTTCAAGTAGTTTCAGTTTTAATTCTCCAGCTCCACCTTGGTCTGCTTCCCTCTCCTTCTCATCCACCTCAATTCTCTCTCTCATACACGCACACCATTCAGTACTGTTCCCCTTCTCCATCTTCTCTACCTGCCCATTGTAACGTGATCGATAGTACTCAGAGACTTGTGAGGAGCACAAATACACTTTTATTAGCTTACAACTAACCGCTGATGTCTTCAAGTAAGGGTTTATATCGGGACCGATGGGGGTGGAGCCAAGAGGAAGGGTCGGCCATCTAATCTATTCATACAGTGAATTCCAGTTCACTGCATCCATCACAAGCATACCCCTCCCACCTTATTCCCTTCTCCACTGTTCCAATTCTCTCTTTGTTTTGAACTTGTGTTCAAATCTGGCACTGTCTGTAAGAAGTTTGTACATTCTTCCTGTGTCCTGCACAAGTTTCCTCCAGGTGCTCCGCCAGCCTCCCTTCCTCTAAAAAGTATGGGGTTACAGGTTAATTGGGCAGAATTGACTTCTACCATGTTGTAAATAAAATGTTTAAAAATTTCTTCTATATTGCTGGCTAGAAGACCTATCTTATTTAAAAGGAAAGATTCTAAACTACCAACTTGACTCAGTGGCTCTCTCGAATTATGTCATGTTTAAGTTTAGAGAAAGTTAGGAGTTATATGTTTGAATCTTCTGTTAAATTTGAAGAGACTTGGCGACCTTTTATAAATTACTTCCACATGACCTAGTTAGTCTAATTATTTTCCCTTTTGGACTATATTTTATTTCTTTCTCTCCGTTAGTGATGATTACATTTTATTAATAAATTCTCAAGATAGGCTGCCCAGTTTTTTTCTTATTTTTAATAGATTAGGTGGGGTTTTATATAATATTTTTTCTTTTTTTTGAAGTTTTAAGTTTGAGGAGATAAAAACATTAGTTAATTGTGGAGTATTACAATATGTTACATCAGATGATGTCATATAGTGATATTTTCCCCTTTATGATTATATACTCCTATTTTATTATTTACCTATATTATTAATAAAAAGATTGAAAAGAGAAATCTATTTATGCTTCGACCATGTGGAATGTCTCAAGACATGAGGGAAATCCCACCAATGCTGTCTGTGCAAAATCCTTCAAATTTACTTTCAGGATACATGAACAAATGTTAGTGCCTTATCATTTATTAATCTACCCAGGTCAGGACATTGATCATGATCAACTAGCCTCAATGGGCAGGGAATATCATCTCCATGCCTGACATCAAACTCCTAAAATAGGCATTCCAGTCTGAGCTTGCTTACAGCAAGACATTTCCAGGAGGTCATTAAAAGCTCTTCACAGATTTTCTTAAAGTTTCAAACACATCTTTCTCACCACTCAAAATGGAGGACCATCTAGGAAGGTACTCAGCATGTACAGTCTCTGTTACACTGTGTTGCCTACACAGAAGAATGTATGCATGCATCACAAACTATTCACCCACTCATTTTCTCTGTGGAAGAGAATCCAGCTTCCACCTAGGATTCTGCAGAAATGGAGTGGAAGAAATTTCAGAAAAGGGAGAACAAGAAATTGAGGTCAGTGCAAGATGCCAATCAATTAACACTTTAAGTAGATGCTAACAAGTTTGGCATATTTGGCTCTTGCTTTGTCTTTTATCCTTGGTGGTCTTTAAATGCCAAACCGATTCAGAATACTTATATGGTATAAAATTGGGCCATGATACAAGATGTACTGCAAAACATTGGTATCTCTTCTCTAGCATAATGTTAGTTTCTAAATTTCTGATTTAAATGCAAATTGAGAAACCTGCTGCATGACCTGCTGAGTTTCTCCAGCACTTGCGCATTGCACTACAACCCTAGTCTCTGCAGACTTTCCTGTTTAACTCCTTTAAGCCAGATTGTTGGCTTGCCTTCTTTAACAAATTGCCCTGCAATAAGCGCACAGAAGCGCAATACAGGATTCTGTACAAACCTGGGATAAATATAAAAGTCAGTTTGGCATCACATTTTCAACCTGAGCTGAATGTAAAATGCCACGAATCAATACAAATCTCTGTGTGCGACAATTAAATGCCTTACTGCTTCCTGCTGTGAATGTAGGGCACACAAAACCTTTCAGTTCTATTGTGCTCAGGCTCAGATTATGGACTGATTTAGCTTCAGGCACAATTTGAAACTGAGGCCTCCTGCGTTCCATTCATTTACCAAGGTTCTGGATTGTATTGTTCTTGCTCCAAGGCTGCTTTTCTCCAAAGAAATCTCCAGTTAGAAAAATTGAATCCAGCCATCAAAAGACACAATTGTTTTATTTATAAATAAATTATGTTCATATTCTTTTCATAATAAGTATATGGCTTCTCTGATATTTTAACTTTCTAACTAATATGCATTTTATTTTAATTTTCTTTGAAGGTTAATCTTTTTTTAAATGTCTATAAAGCTTCATAACTAGGATTTTTTTTAAAATTCCCAGCACATGAAGTATTAAGAAGGTTTATTTTTCCCCCAGAATTTTACTTGACAGACTATCAGAGCATAAACAATTGATTATAGTTCAGAACTGCATCATTTTAATTAATTTCAAATAATCCCGATAAGATTTTTGGAAAATTTGCACTGCTTAATTCAAAATTACACAAATGAATCTTAGGTTGTAATGAATGCTTTGAAATTAAAACCAAAAAAAAATGATTTTCAAACCATCATTAAAGTCCTGGTCCAAGAAAGAAATGATGCAATATGTCAGTATTTGTTCTTATTCTTTGAAAGTACTGGAGGGAGTTTGATTTGGGAATAAAATAAATGTAAATATCAACATCCATGTAAATATTGGAACTAGTCATCCAAAGATTGAACTATGCCTTATACTCTATTTCCATACTCTATTTCCATATCTTAACCTGCAAGCCTAATATTGAATATTTTTTACATTGAAGATGTAAGAACTTTAAACAATGTTTTATTTTTCATTTGTTTCTGATTTAGAAATAAATCCTCTTGAGAACACTGCAGCAATCTAATCAGAAACAGTGATTGACTCCATTCATGCTAAATAATTAAAGTGTGAGCCAAAACTTTTGTCCTGCCTGTTTGTAGATGCAGGATAATAAAATCCGTTACACTACTTCTATTTGTGCAAAGACAATTTGTGCATTGAATAATCATCTCTATAAAGATTTTCTTCAGATGGCGAAGACGCCTAAATGTTATATACTAAGAAGAATGTTTTATTTATATTTACAGCATTTTAAAAAATTGCCTACAAACCTTCCCTTCCCACTACCAGAGCTAAACAAGGAAGTCTACAGATGCTGGGATCGAATGCAGTACATAAACATGCTGGAGAACCTCAACAGGTCACATAATATCCATAGGAAGGAAAGGGTAACCAATGTTTTGGCCTCGGCCCAGAACCAGGCTCAAAATGCTAGTTACCCTTTCTTTCCTATGGATGCTGCATGACCTGCTGTATTTCCCCATCACATTTGTGTGTTGCTGTGTGCGCTACCAAATTGAGGTCCTTCTTTATCGCTATTGTGCCGAATGTATGTATGGACATGTGAATTGCGGCAGTCTTCACTTCAAGGTACTAGACTTTTTAAAATCTAAGTCTATGCAAATGTAACTTGTCTCCACTGTGACTACTGTGTGGTATTTTTCATCTTTTGCTGATTGTTTGCATTTTTATTTATTCACTATGTAGCTCTGCGTAGGTGTGTTCCAGTCTTGTTTGTTTTGTCTGGTGTAGGAATGACATAGTCTTGTGTTGTCTACATTGTTTTTTGTGTAATCTCATGATGTGTTAGAGTTTGGAGAAATGTTATTTTGTTTTTACTGTGTACTGTTTTACAGTCTGGCCTTAAATGACCACATAAAGGCATTGCATCATAAGTATCTATTTATGTGTGTATCTATCTATGTTTTTATCTTTGTATTTATTGCCATGGCTTCCTAGATACAGTGAAAGATTTGTTTTGTGTGGTATCCAGATAAGTCAACTGATCTTTTAGTATCTCATCTAGTGCAAAGTAAAAATAGAAGTGCAGAATATAATGTTACTGTTCAGTTATAATCTGGCAAATGCTCCAATGAAGTAGGATTGCTGAGATCAAGAGATCATCTTTCACTTTTAAAAGGTTCCTTCAATAGCTAATAGCAGTGGGAAAGAAACTGTTCTTAAATCTAGAGGCTCAAATATCTTTAGAATTCTGAGAAGTAGAATGTTGTGTGCTGTCTTTGCCATGACTTCAATATGATTGGACCAGGACAAGTTGTCAGTGATATTTGCAGCTAAAAAGTTAAAGCGTTCTGCCATCTCCACCTCATCACATTGATAAAGAACAGGATGTGTTCTCTACCCTGGTTCCTGAAGTTGGTGATGAGCTCCTTGTTATATGTGGATTGTGAAGAAACACATGGCTTCCCTGCCTGTCTGAAATGTGTATATTGCAAGTGGTCATGTGTCCACCCTGTCTGAAACTTACTTGGAAGTCACTTCACCTATCAATCAAGATTGGACTTTGGCCACCCATTAGTTCACACCTTGCCAATGGCTCGTTTAAATTACGTAGGGTCATTATTGACTAGGTGTCCAGATCAGAACTGTATATAGCATGAATGCATAGCACATTCTTTCTCTCTGCCCCTTGGTCCAAGCCCCGCACATCGCTCCATGCCAGGGCACTACTGTGGACATCACTAGAGGAGTCATGGGTAAGGTGTGCACTACATTTAAAATGAACCATAGTACTCTGATAGATCAGTGCTTGTATAGAGCCACACCCCCGTTGGTACAGGGAACCAGGAGTGTGTGTAAATGTCCCTGTCTGTAGAGTGTGCACACGTGTGTGAGCATGTAAAGTATAGGTGGCCACTGGTATCAGAGTCCAACCTAGATCCAATGTGAATGTCTATATAATTGTTTATTAACATAGTGATTGAGTATCAGTTGACATTCTCCATTGTTGTCTTCTGTGTGTTCATTAAAGTGATTGTAGCACTTGTGTCCAGACTCATCTCTGTGTGAACCCATTGAACCTGATCCAAAGATAACACTCCTTTATTTTGCTGACATTGAAGAAGGCATAATGTCACTGCATTCTCTATTTCCTTCCTACATTCTGTCTCATATTTGAGATGCAGCCTATTAAGATGGTGTCTTCTGCAAACTTATAAATAGAGGAAGAACAGGATTTGTTGAGGATTACCACAGAGCAGGTGTTGTGGTCAATCCTCCCAGTTTGTGGTCACCAGGTCAGGAAGATGTGGATCCAATTGCAGAGAGATATGTTGAGACCTAGGTCTGGAAATTCGGAGGTAAGCTTAGAGGGAACTATGGTGTTGAAGACGGAGATTTAGTAAATAAATTGGAGTATGTCATAGGTATCCTTGTTATCCAGGTATTGCAGGGCTGGGTGTATGGCGAGGAAGATGGTACCTGCCATGATCCTTTTTATGATGATACCTAATTATAGAGGATCAAGGTTGTCTAGGAGGCTAGACCACCATGTCAAAACACTGGATGATGAAGGATTTCAGAGCCGGGCAGTAGTCATCAAGGTAGTCATCGATTGTTCTCAATAAAACCATGATAAAGGCTGCTCAACCCTTCTTGGTTATGTGGTTGGCGCTGGTTCCTGCTTTGTTCTGTGATCATAGCATATAATCATTTCTCATTGATTTCATTTGCCTAGTATCTGGAATTACTTATTAATATGAAAATCATTGTATTTTCTGGATTCCTTGATTTAGTAAGTTAATTGATTTGATTATTTTGAGCAACAAACAATAATTAATTTGAGCATTTCTAAAATATTTTTTAGAGAAAGGGAAGGAATGGGTAGCAACCATTTTTATGAGCAATATTTGAGCTTGCCTACTTAGTCATAGCAGGATATGTACAATCATTTATTATAAAACAAATACTGGCCTAGATATTGCTTCTGCAAGGCTGCTAAATGGTATCACTGTTTATGCACAAATGGTTCAGTAGTCCAAGGAAACAATCAAATGTACAAAAAAATTCATAAATTCAGAAGGAACTGTCTAAGTGTTATCCTCTGCTTTTCTTGCAAATTGACAAATTCGTTGAATTGCATGAAGATACAAAGTTACTAAATTTGCCACAATGAACATTGTGAAGTTAGTACAAGTTTAAGTGTCCTCTTACCAAGTCACTGGACACTGCATTGCAGGAGGCATGTGGATACACTGGAAATGGTGCAAATGAGATTTTGGAGTATGTTATTAATAATGGAATATTTTAACTACAAAGTGTGGTGGTACACCACTGGCCTACTGCAGGGGGCAACCTCTGTACTTGCAGGAGAGCAAGGGGACAGGACAACACCTGGCCGGCTGTCAATCAGTTGGCCTGAATGGATCAAGCCCCACCCGGTCGGGTGTCAATCACCCTCCGGGATATAAGCCTGCGCCGGCCTCCCGAGGCCTCACTCAGAGTTGCTGCAGCCACAGCCAGCCTGGCTCTGTGGAAGTCTTTGTGGATTAAAGCCTGTTGTACAGTCTTTATCTTTGTGTGTGTCTGATTCTGGCTAACAGTGCACCACACAAATAAAATTCGGAAACATTGGGGTTACTTCTTTTGGAACTATGGAGACTATTTGAAGGTGGAGTCTGGTCGAAATAGGGACATTTAAAAGTCAGGCTCATAGATGCAAGAAAAAATAGAGGATTATGGGTGTGAGGTAGGGAAAGTTGAGTAGGTATATATTGGGTGGCACAATATCGTGGGTCAAAGGGCCTGTACTGTGATGTAATGCTCTGTTCATACAAAATTATGAAATTTATAGAATGAATAAATTCCCCTCAGCAGGGGGATCAATGAAGAGATGTACATTTAAGGGAATTGGAAAAATATTAAAGGGGAAATGAGGAACCATTTTTTCCTACTTGAGATGGGTAAGGTTTGAAACCAACTTCCTGAAAGAGTGGAGGAAGTAAATGCTTCATTTCATTTTTTAAAAAGTTATCATGGTCAATTCCATGTATCCAGGATGCTCTTTCATTATGAGGGACGTTAAATTGTCAGATACCTTTTGAGGTCGGCATTGTCCCAAGGGCTAGATTGATAAGGTGTTATCTCCACCTTTCTTTCTTTATTAAATGTTATTTTGAGAATATTTTAGCAGCATGCAGTCAAAACAAGAATAATCAAAAAGTAAACATCAATATCCATAAATATTCATAAAATAATACAAATATTGTCGATATTAAAGAAAGTGAGAAAAAAGAAAAGAGTCAACATGTGATTCAATTATTATAAAGAAAGAAAAATTACAATACTACAAAAATGCAAATTCAATGTCCATGTTGAACCAAAGGGAGGAAAAGAAAATAGATAGAAAGAAAAACAAAATAAGAGGAACCCTCCCACCACCACCCCCCCCACCCACCCTAAGAAATAAGAAGAAAGAAGAAAAGAAGAAAAAGTAAGAAAAGAGAAAGAATAAGAAAAAGAAAATATTGGCTTAGGTATGAATTCCATATTCTTAAAAATACATCCTACCTGTTTCTGAGGTTATAGATGATCTTCTCCAGGGGGAACACAATGATGCATTTCTATTTTCCAGCGGGCTAAACCTAGTTGGGAATCAGATTTCCAAATAACTGCTATGCATTTCCTGACCACTGCTAAAGTGAGCTTAACAAATTTTAATTGATATTTTGAAAGTCTCATTTTAGGTCTTATGTCTTCTAAATTCCCCAATTAAAATAATTCAGATATCTGAGGGTAACAAATTCCAGCAATTTCCTTTTGCAGGAGATTACCCAAATCTTCCCAGAGAGGCTTCAAGTTAGGGCATGACCAGGTTAAATGTAATAAAGTACCTATTTCTTGACCACATCGAAAATATTGTTCGAATATTTCTGATTTGAATTTATGTAACTTTTGTGGATTAGGGTAAAGCTGATGCAAGAAGTTGTACTGCACCAGCTGATATTTCATATTAACAGGGTTAATGATGCTGTCCTGACATAAGACGGACCAGCAAAATGGATCAATTTCTATACCCAAATCTGATTTCCACCTTTGTCTTGATTTATCAAGCCTTTGTTTGGGGGTTCCCACCTGAGGAAAGGAATTTTTTTTTTTTAATGCTCTCCTTTTGAACCTGAGTCTCTATTTTGCTGCACTGTGGTAAGGTTAGCGCTGGATCTAATTTGTCCCATAAATAAGATCTTAAATAAGATAACAGAATAAAAGATGTATTTAAAACTCCATATTTGTTCAAATGTTATAAATTGTCCCTGCTCATTACAATCCTCAATGTACTTGACCCCTCTCTGGGACCAAGTGTCCAGGATTTTATTATCAATCATTAATGGAATTAACATATTTTGAGCCAGGGTGTTTTAGGTAAAAGCCCCCCACCCCGCCCCATTCCCAGTTTGAATCCCCACCTTCCAATGCTTCTGAAGTCTATCTGTACTCCATCTACAGTGGCAGAGTGTCACCACAATGAAAGCCATCAAAGGAACTACTGGAGATGCCAGCATCAGACCTGGATGTTTTAGTACATTCCATCCTGCATATATGGAATAAGCTGTCAGAGGGAATAGTTGAGGCAGAAACTATTATTATTGAAGAAACATTTGGGCAATCACATGGACAAAATAAGTTTAGAGAGTATGGGCCAAACACAGACAGGTGGGACGAGTGTGGGTGGGATATTTTGGATGACATGGGAAAGTTGGGATGAAGGGCCTGTTTCCATGCTGTATAATCTATGATTCTCAAGTTGAGTGAGAATGTGTGAGAGTGGAGCTGTTTAAATAAGTGAGTACTGTGCTGGAACATTTCTTTTCCAGCAAATGGGAGTTGGAGCGAGGGAGTGTGAGAGCAGAACAGTTTAAGTAGGCGAGAGGCCATCATGTGAGTGGGCCAGTATTAGAGTGGCGTGTTTGAGGCTTTAGTTCAAGAGGCTTCGGCAAGAAGAAGTGGAGATTAAGGTCAAACATTGGTGAGAGTTTATTATTATTTATTCTTTTACCTTGTATTAGTGCCAAGGTGGCAACAGGGTTGATGGAATGTTCATCTTGTGAGATGTGGGAATTCTTGGAGACTTACCATCTCCCCGACAGCTCCATCTGCATGAGGACAGCGTTCAGGAACTGGAGCAGCAACTTGATGGCATTCAGCTTGTATGTGAGAATGAGGAATTCATAGATAGGAGTTATGGGGAAGTGGTGACATTGAAGCTACAGGAGGCAGTAAGCTGGGTGACTGTCAGGAGAGGGAAAGAAAAATGAAGCAGACAGGAAGAACAGGGCATCCCTGTGGCTGTTGCCCTCAATAATAAGTATACCGTTTTGGATACTGTAGGGGGGAATGACTTCAGAATGATCTGGTCTTTGGCACTAAGCCTGGCCCTATGGTTGAGAAGGGAATGAGGGAGAAAAGGAGAGTGATAGGGGATTCAATAGTTAGGGCAGACAGCAGAGAAAAGAAATGCTGATACTGCTGGAGCTGCTACAGTGGCAACACTGCCATTGGTGTAGATATGTGGAAAATGGATACCGGAGGCCCAATGCTCCTCTACATGGTTATATCACCCAGTCAAACTACTGATTCATTTGGCTCAGGACAGGCTTTAAATGCCCTTTTAAAAGAGACAACGGTGATTTATTTTAAAATCCTGCATCCTATCTGGGCTCAAGATAACTGCGTCTGTGTTCGGCAGAATCTGGGGAAGCAAAGGATGGGCACAGTGACCAGAAAATGGGGACACCATTTCCCATTTGAGAAGGGAAAGCAGAGAAGATGACTCTATAGGATGGTGACCATGGCGGTGGACCAGCGAAGGGCTCTGCTGATGAAGAACACACAGGCAGCGTACTGTTGATGACTTGACATGAGGAAGCCATACAGGCTGCAGGCTGCTGGCAACTGCAATTAAAGGACGCGCACCAGGCTGCAGGCTGACGTAGATTGGCTGGAGGGGTGCCAGGTATTGGAACCAGGACGCGAGAGTGTGCTAAGAACGCCAAAGACATCCTGGTTGTGTTAAAGGATTGGATCTGGAGCTCGGGTTGCTGATGGTTTCGATTGTGACTGCAGGAATGCTAGAGGTAAATTCACGGACTCATAGTGACTCTGAAGGGACTCATTTTTACTGCTCTTTCCCTTACTGTAAGGGGCGCTGGGCAATTTCTGCTGATGGCAAATCTTTGTCTACCTGGCGGCAGACTAAAGGCAATTTTGTGTAATAATACATCAGCTTTTTTACATGACAATAAAAGAATCTTTAATCTATGGAAACAAAAGAGGCATCCTGATGCCTCCCAGGTGCCAGGATCAGAGAAATCATGCATCGGGTTCATGGCATACTGAAAACAAAGGGTGAGAAGCAAGAATTCATGATATATATTGGGATCAACCACCTAGTTAGGAAAAGGAATGAGATCCTGAAGATTCAGGGTCATAGATTAGGATGGAGATGAGAAGAAACTACTTTTTCCAGAGGATGGTGAATCTGTGGAATTCATTGCCCATTGGAGGCTACCATAATCAATATATTTTCTCAAGGTTGGATAGATTTTTACATATTCAGGGAATTAAGGTATATGGGGAAAAGGCATATGTGGAGAAGAGCTTATCATCAGGTCAGCCATGACCTCATTGAATGGCAGATCAGGCTTGATGGGCTGGAAGGCCTACTCCTGCTCTTATTTCTTATGTTATTATTGTTTACTGAGAGTCATGTGGGTGGAAGTCAGAAACTGGAAGAAAGTGATCATTTGATCACTGTATTGGGAGTGGTCTATAGGCCACCAAATAGCCCTTGGGACACTGAGAAGCAGTTAGGTAAGACAGAGTTTGGAATGGTGCAGAAATGGGAGACTTTAACTCCCTAAATATTGACTAGTACCTACTTACAGCAAGAAGGATATTTGGGGTAGAAGGTGTCAGATGTGTCCAAGAAGGAATCCTGTCACAACATATGGGCAAGCCAACTAGAGGAGAGGCTATACTGGATCTAGTACTGGTCAGGTGACAAACTTCTTGGTGGGGTTACCTTTGGATGACAGTGATGACCACCCTGACCTTTATCATAGGTGTGCCCAAGGATAGGAGTAGACAAAATTATAATGTGTTTAATTGGGGAAGGGATAATTATGATGGGATTAGCCAGGAACTGAGGAGAATAAATAGAGAACAATTATCTCAGGGAAATCACAGAAGTAATGGGGAGATTGTATGCGTTATGGATAGGTTTGTCCCACTGAAACAGGGAAAAGATGGTAGAATTAGGAAACAAAAGAGGTAAGACATCTAGTTAAGAGGAAGATGGAAGCATACATAAACTTTAGGAAATAAAAGTCAGGAAAAGCTATGGAAGGAAGGACAGGAGAGCTTAAAGGGGGAATGAGAAGGCCTTGGCAAGTAGAATTTAAGGAAAACACTAAGTCGTTCTTTGCATATGTGAAGAACGGAAGGATAACTAGAGTGAAGGTAGGGCCGCTTCAGGATAAAGCAGGCAACACATAACAGGAGGTCTTAAATTAATACTTAAGTGATCACCAGAGAAAGGGACTTTGGATAATGTGATGTCAGAACAGAACAAGCTTGTGTGCTGGCATATGTTTATGTAAGAAAGAGGAAGTGCAGGATCTTCTTAAAAATATTAGGATTGATAAGTCTCCTGAACTAGAAGAGATATACCTCAGGTTACTACAAGAAGTGAGGGAAGAGATTGCTGGGAGCATTGGCAATGATCTTTGCATCCTCCCTGGCCACAGGGAAGATTACAGAGGATTGGAGAATTGCAAATGTAGTCCTCTTTTTAAAAAAGGAGAATCCCGGGAATTATAGACTAGTAAGACATATCAGTAGTTGGCAAACTATTGGAGTGGAGTCTTAAAGACAAGAATAACAAACATTTAGAGAAGCATAGTCTTCTTGGAGATAGTATGGCTTTGTGAGAGACAGCTTTTGCCTCACGAGCCTAATTGAGTTTTTTGAGGAAGTAACAAAATAAATTGATGAAGGTGGGGGTGGAAGATGTGATGTTTATGGATTTTAGTAAGGCACTTAACAAGGTCCCCCTTGGTAGACTCATTAGGAAAATCATGAGGCATTGGATCCATGGAATCTTCACAGTGTGGATTCAAAATGGGCTTGCCTGCAGAAAGCAGAGGGTTATCGTGGATGGAATGTTTTCTACCTGGAGGTCACTGACTAGTGGAGTTCTGCAGGGATCTGTTCTAGGACTCTTCTCTTTGTGATTTTTTATAATTGACCTGGACAAAGAAATAAAGGGATGGATCAGTAAGTTTGCAGATGACATGAAGGTAGGAGGTGATGTGGATAGTATACAAGGTTGTAGTGGGTTACAACAGGATATAGACAGGAGCAACATTGGTTGGGGAAGTGGTAGATGGAGTTCTATCTAGATAAGTGAGAAGTGATGCATTTTAGAGGGTCAAACTTGAAGGCAGACTACTTGGTTAATGATAGGATTATTAACAGTGCAGAAGAGCAGAAGGACCTTGGGGTCCAAATCCATAATCTATCAAAGTTGTTAAAAAGGCTTATGGTATTCTGTCCTTCATTTGTTGGGGGATTGAGTTCAAAAGTCATGATGTAATTTTGCAGCTCTATAAATTCTGGTTGCCCCACACTTGGAATATTGTGTTCAGTTCTGGTTGCCTCATTAAACAAAGTAGATGGATGCTTTGGAGAGAGTGCAGAGGAGATTTATTAGGATGTTGCCTGGAATGGAGAACGTTTATTATGAGGCAAGGTTAACAGAGCTAGGGATTTTCTCTTTGGAGCACATAATGGATGAGAGAAGATTAAAAGATTAAGATTAAAAGAGGCAGAGATAATGTGGATAGTCAGCCCCTTTTACATGACTATCAAATACCAGAGGACATCTGTATAATGTGAGGGAGCAAAGTTTAGGATAGACATCAGTGGCAAGTTTTTTTATTTACATAGAGAGTAGTGCCAAGGGAATTTGTACAATAGGAACACTTAAAAGCTCTTAATCAAGCACATGGGTCGAAGAAAACTAGAGGGTTTTTGGTGGGCGGTAGGGAAGGTTTAAATTGTTGAATTGGATTATGTAGGTCGCACAACTGACCTGTAATGTTCTATGTAAACCATTAAAGTCTTTTTCATGTGCTATGCTTCTGGTCATTCACCACAGTGTACCAGATTGACAAAATTGACAAAATTTTTGTCATTGACAAAAAATCCGCAGTCACCACCGATCTATTACATAAATATGTATCGACTGAATGAAACTCATCCAAGGCTAACTGTTGCCCATCACTGGCTGATCCTGGTTGATCACACATTGAACGATCTGTGTGTTCTGTTAAATGGAGAGGTCAGAACAAGATGCCATTTTGAGAAATCTCAAGAAAAAACTTGAATAACTAATTAATCCAAGCCCTCAACTAAGTCAGTTATAAAACTTAATAAAAGAGTGTTTCTAATTTTTTTAAAATTTAGACATACATATACAGTTACAAGCCCTTCCAGCCCACAAGTCCATGCCACCCAAATACCCCAATTAGCCCTAAAATCCCCGGTATATTTTTGAATGGTGAGAGGAAACTAGAGCAACCAGAGGAAACCCACACAGACACGGGAAGAACCTAGAAGCTCCTTGCAGACAGTGCCAGATTCCAACCCCAGTCACTGGCAATGTAGCAGCATTGAGCTAACTGCTATGTGAACCAGATGTCAAAATCAACTCAAACAATTAATTGAATGTTCTTTGGTCACTCACAACCATTGAGTAGTTCAACAACAAAGTACAATTAGGTAAACTTGGCATGGAACTGCCTGCAAATTTAAAACGTCTGCATGTGCACATGTATATATTTAGGAATTTTGACCAATTCTATACTGAGAATTGTCAGTAATTAGGCTTGTATTTCCACAAATAAATATAGGCCACTATCTTATGTGGTTGGTGTTAAATTTTGTTTAATAACTGTAATATTGGGACTGTTAACTCTTGTGTCTATGACTAATTATACAGATTTGCTGCTGAGCTGGATTCAGACTGCATTTTTAATGCCACACCCAAGATACTGAGCCTGTTCAGAACTATATATAATCCTGAAGGAAAAACACACAATATTTTTAAAAAGGAAATGTCCTAACAGAGCATAACAATAATATAACATAACCCTACAATAACATTCCTGTAAAGCACCTCAGGACTATTTAACCATATTAAATGTGCTGATCAAATGTAAGTTGTTGTTGCTCTAAAGCATACCTGGCATATCTTTGCTGACAATTAATCCCTCAAATAAATAGGCTAAAAACCAATTCATTGAAGAACATCATCAGTGTGCAAATTTTTAGTGTTGTAATATCTGCTACTGATGTAATATTGGGTATGCATTCTTTTGAGAATTGTTGCATGGACGAGCCACACACTGTTTTTTTAGTGAAAAACATGGCAGTAGTGTAGTGCGCGTCGAAAGAACCAAAGACTTGTTGATCCAAACCAAGGCTTTTATTAACTAAAAGACTGGAGCATATCACAAGTAGGTCCACCAGTCCAGAATGACCTGGTCTGGCTAGGAGCAATCCTTTAAGACCTGCCAGTAGGTGTGGCTACACTCTCAGCCAATCACAGTCATCCTACACTACCATCTGTACATATGTACATATACTCATTGGTGATAGAGTCTGTACTATCGCATTCACCCCTTCTTTGAGAGCCAACCCCAGGGTGGATGGAGGTTAGGGGCTGTACCAGTCTGGCCATCCAGTGTGACTGCCGTGGCGCCGGGCTCAGGGTTGCCAGAATTGTGTCGCCGGCAGGCACGTAGGGTGCGGCCACTGCTTCGCTCAATTCCCCAACGGCGTTGTCGGCAGTCTGACCTGAGCTGATGGGGTGGTGCTGGTCCCTCTGTTCAAGCACATAACCTCGGGGAGAAGGAATAGGGGGAGGTTGAGTTAAAGGCACTGCTGCGCCTGATCCGGCTTGGGCTAGGTCCCATACCGAGACTGTGTCCTCCTATCCGTCCAGGCATAATGTGGGTTCGCATGGAGCAGAGTCACTCAGTCAACCAAGGGGTCATTCTTAGAGTACCAGACGTGGCGTCGTAAAAGGACTGGACCGGGAACCGTGAGCCATGCCGGTATGGTCGTACCCGACTCAGATTTCCTCGGGAAAGATAACATCCTTTCATGGGAGGTGGCATTGGTTGCAGTGCATAGGAGGGAGCGGATGGAGTGTAGAGCACTAGTGAGCACATCCTGCCAGCGAGAGGTGGGGTGACATTTGGACCGGAGGGCAAGCTAACTGCTTTCCAGACAGTGGCATTCTCTCTTTTGACTTGTCCATTACCGCGTGGGTTATAGCTGGTGGTCCTGTTTGAAGCAATACCACACTCCAGAAGGTACTGCCACAGCTCTGCGGTCATAAACAAGGACCCCCTGTCACTGTGGATGTAACTGAGGTACCCGAAGATGGTGAAGATGCTGTACAGGGCCTCTATAACTGAGAAGGCAGTGATGTCTGAGCAGGGCACAACGAATGGGAAGCGGGAGTACTCATCGATGGCCATAAGGATGTAGGTGTTACAGTTGGTCAATGGTAGAGGCCCCTTGAAGTCTACGCTGAGACTTTCAAAGGGGCGGGTGGCTTTGATGATGTGGGTGTTCTCCGGGTGGAAGAAGTGGTGCTTGCACTCAGTGCACACTGGGCAGGCTCGGGTCATGGAGCGAATGTCCTCGACCATGTAGGGAAGTTTGCGAGCTTTGACAATGTGCGCGAAGCTAGTGACCCCTGGATGACAGAGCTCCTCGTGGAGTTTTGCAGCCTATCCAGTTGTATGTTGGCGCAAGTTCCCCTAGAGAGCGCATCTGGTGGGTCGTTGAGTTTACCTGGCCGATACAGTATGTCATAATTAAAGGCGGAGAGCTCGATTCTCCACCTGGCGATTTTGTCATTCTTGATCTTACCTCACTGGGTATTGATAAACACGAAGGAGACAGCGCATTGGTCAGTCAGCAGCGTAAAGCACCTGCCAGTGAGGTAGTGTCTCCAACGACGTACTGCTTAGACTATGGCCTGGGCCTCCTTCTTGACAGAGGAGTGTCAGCTCTCAGAACCCTGGAGTGTTCTGGAGAAGAATGCTACCGGTCAGCCGGCCTGGTTCAAAGTGGCTGCCAGTGCAAAGTCAGATGCATCTCTTTCAACTTGGAACAGAATGGACTCATTGATGGCGTGCACCTTTGCAGCAGCAATGTCCAATTTGATGCAGTCGAAGGCTGCTCTGGCTTCGGTTGACAGGGGGAAGGAGGTGGTCTTGATGAGTGGCCGTGCCTTGTCGGCATAGTGTGGAACCCATTGGGCATAGTAAGAGAAAAAACCTAGACAGCGTCTGAGTGCCTTCTGGATGCGGGGTGGGGGGGGGGGGGAGTCCATGAGGGGACGCATGCGGTCAGGGTCCGGCATGACCACCCCGTTCTCCACCACATGACCCAAAATTGCGAGCTGAGTGGTTCACACTTATTCAAATTGTAGGTCACGTTCAGCCAAGTTGCAGTCTGAAAAAATTTCTCAAGGTTGGCTTCATGATCCTCCGTGTCATGGCCGCAGATGGTGACATTGTCTAGATCAGGAAAGTAGCACTCAGCCCGTTCTGGTCCACCATCCAGTCCATTTCCTGCTGGAAGACCGCGACACCATTCGTGACCCCAAAGCGTACCATGAGGAATTGATACAGCCGCCTATTCACTTCGAAGGCCGTGAAAGGTCGGTCTTCTTGGCGGACGAGACACACAGTTATTTTTAGTGAAAAACATGGCAGTAGTGGTCAGCCTGTATGACTGTAGGCCTACAGTAGATGTGTTGACTTGCACAAAATAAGCCAAACATTGTATACATGTGTTGGTCAGTTCAAATAACCAGCTATTATTGGTATCTTAGTGAGTGAATGAGATAAAGACACTGTAGGTCACATCGAAAGAATCAAAGGCTTGTTGATCTGAACCAAGGCTTTTATTAACAAAAGACTGGAGCGTATCTCATGTAGGTCGACCAGTCCAGAATGATCTGGGTCTGGCTAAGAGCAACCCTTTAAGACCTGCCAGTAGGTGTGGCTATGCTCTCGGCCAATCATAGCCATCCTATACTACAATATACACATATATACATCAGTGATAGAATCCATACTATCACAGACACTGAAATAGAATTAGAGAAAAGAGTTCAGGTATTCTTGATTTTGTAAGGCTTGCCACAAGGACAAACTCATAATGTCATTGTAAAGAATTGTTCTCCTGGCTTTTACATACATTCAGGACTTCACTATTATGATGGTGTTTTGCTTTACTCTGCATTTGTTGTGGAATGGTATGGCAAAGATTTCAGATAAAAACAAAGAGGAGAATTGTTTTGCATTCATCTTGCACAAGTATGACAGATATATGACCACAATATTGTTCTGCATCATAAGGACCACTTTCCCATTGCCAAGTTTACAGATTCAACAATGAAGTCAAATAAACATTGTTACATTGAGCAGCAAAGTGAGAGGTATGTCAGGTAACATAAATATTTATGCTTCTCATTTCAATAGGTGCTTCCAACTTAATCCACCATTCCATTTGTGATAGTTTATCCGAGTGTAAGATGGCTATCAGTTTATATCTCTATCATGTATTACCGGTTTTTTGTTAAGTATGTTTGGGTTAATGCTCAATTTTGTTTCTCTCTTTTACTATGGTGGAAATGTTGTAAACATAGATTGCTGTCAGAGTGTGTTAAGCATTTTGTACTATCGATATCAAATTCAAGGGTACCGTGCCAATTTATCACTCCCACTTGACCATCACCATCCGCTTTCTGGAGGGGGAGTAAAATCAACACCTGTTTCCTGACAGATAATGTCTATATCTAGGGAGTTCTCAAAAGAGAGATATAAAAAAAGTGCATGGTGACCTAAAATCAGTGTGCAATTATTCAGGATTTTGACAGATGTAATTACCTTCTTGTTCCATGGTCAAGAGAGATATGTAGATTTGTGCTTGTCAAGATTGTATTGTCGCATCAAAATGACTACCATCGACTGACTATCAGAGTGAAGGTACTTTTTTTAGCTTATTCCTGTAAGACATGTGAAGATTGGATACAATTTGATTTATAAAACTATCATGAACAATGAATTGCAAGTATCGGCCTCTTATGGTCCAACCTCCCATTCCGACTTGGCATCATTAATCTAACAGTTTTGCTCTCATTGTTTGAATTGCTGGCCACTTAATTTGCCAACAACTTTTTAAAAATAAAATTATTTCATTTCATGGGAGATAGCTGAGGACCCATTGAAACTGTATATTGCAAGACAAGAGAGTGGAGTTATCTTGACAATAAGTCAGAGCATGTTGGATGGAAAGTGTTTGATGAATTTGTCAGGTTGTTCTGATTCACGTGTTGAAACCATTTATTCCAAGCTTTGTTCAAAGTGAAATTAATATTCTGTATTCAGTATTTCAAATATTGTTTCATCATACAGGTATACAGTATTTTACAAATACTTGCTTTATGAAAATTTGCTTTTTATGAAGAAACCTTTACGAAAGAAATTTGAATGGGTTGTGAATGGGTTTCCGCTTTTATGAAAATGGCCCTCAATAGTAATGAATGAGTCGTCACTTTTATGCCATTTCAGCTTTCGAGAAGTTTCATAGAAACATAGAAACATAGAAGATAGGAGCAGGAGTAGGTCATTCGGCCCTTCGAGCCTGTTCCGCCATTCAACGAGATCATGCTGTAGTTTTGTAAAGCGGGATATACCTGTGCTGCATTTTACTCTCACTCTCTGAAAATGACATACATTTTTGGGTATCCTATATATACAAAAAAGGAGCATTTTATAACAAAAGTATCAGGGAGCAGTCACAAATGGTTCCAATACTTACAGCAATTCTTACCAGGTGTTTTTCAATAATTAAAAAAAAAAATTTTGGTGATTGAGAGGAAAGTGCAGTGTGCTGTCTGAATTTTATAGTTCCACCTGATGCCAATTGCAAAGAAGTATTAGCGGAGCTGCATGATGTCTTCTTCTTTGGCTTGGCTTCGCGGACGAAGATTTATGGAGGGGGTAAATGTCCACGTCAGCTGCAGGCTCGTTTGTGGCTGACAAGTCCGATGCGGGACAGGCAGACATGGTTGCAGCGGTTGCAGGGGAAAATTGGTGGGTTGGGGGTGGGTGTTGGGTTTTTCCTCCTTTGCCTTTTGTCAGTGAGGTGGGCTCTGCGGTCTTCTTCAAAGGGGGTTGCTGCCCGCCGAACTGTGAGGCGCAAAGATGCACGGTTTGAGGCGATATCAGCCCACTGGCGGAGGTCAATGTGGCAGGCACCAAGAGATTTCTTTAGGCAGTCCTTGTACCTTTTCCTTGGTGCACCTCTGTCACGGTGGCCAGTGGAGAGCTCGCCATATAACACGATCTTGGGAAGGCGATGGTCCTCCATTCTGGAGACGTGACCCACCCAGCGGAGCTGGATCTTCAGCAGCGTGGACTCGATGCTGTCGACCTCTGCCATCTCGAGTACTTCGACGTTAGGGATGAAAGCGCTCCAATGGATGTTGAGGATGGAGCGGAGACAACGCTGGTGGAAGTGTTCTAGGAGCCGTAGGTGATGCCGGTAGAGAACCCATGATTCGGAGCCGAACAGGAGTGCGGGTATGACAACGGCTCTGTATATGCTTATCTTTGTGAGGTTTTTCAATTGGTTGTTTTTCCAGACTCTTTTGTGTAGTCTTCCAAAGGCGCTATTTGCCTTGGCGAGTCTGTTGTCTATCTCGTTGTCGATCCTTGCATCTGATGAAATGGAGCAGTCGAGATAGGTAAACTGGTTGACCGTTTTGAGTTTTGTGTGCCCGATGGAGATGTGGGGGCGCTGGTAGTCATGGAGGGGAGCTGGCTGATGGAGGACCTCAGTTTTCTTCAGGCTGACTTCCAGGCCAAACATTTTGGCAGTTTCCGCAAAACAGGACGTCAAGCGCTGAAGAGCTGGCTCTGAATGGGCAACTAAAGCGGCATCGTCTGCAAAGTGTAGTTCACAGACAAGTTTCTCTTGTGTCTTGGTGTGAGCTTGCAGGCGCCTCAGATTGAAGAGACTGCCATCCGTGCGGTACCGGATGTAAACAGCATCTTCATTGTTGAGGTCTTTCATGGCTTGTTTCAGCATCATGCTGAAGAAGATTGAAAAGAGGGTTGGTGCAAGAACACAGCCTTGCTTCACGCCATTGTTAATGGAGAAGGGTTCAGAGAGCTCATTGCTGTATCTGACCCGACCTTGTTGGTTTTCGTGCAGTTGGATAACCATGTTGAGGAACTTTGGGGGGCATCTGATGCGCTCTAGTATTTGCCAAAGCCCTTTCCTGCTCACGGTGTCGAAGGCTTTGGTGAGGTCTACAAAGGTGATGTAGAGTCCTTTGTTTTGTTCTCTGCACTTTTCTTGGAGCTGTCTGAGGGCAAAGACCATGTCAGTAGTTCCTCTGTTTGCGCGAAAGCCGCACTGTGATTCTGGGAGAATATTCTCGGCGACACTAGGTAGTCAGTAAACAAGAGACGGCCTACACCAAATGCACCACAAGTCATAGTCAGTGCCTGTCTTAAGAAAATCCTGCCCACTGTCACTAGTGTACCTGATGTACCAAGAGTTGCAGCACACTTGATCACTACTACACTAAGATAAGGAACATCTATCTTTCTTCCTGAGATCACATTTTGGCAAGTGCTTCTTCCATCTGCATACAGACAGAACTGAAAAAGAGAGGGGCCAAAGATCAAGACAGCCTGAAGGTGATCGTGGGAGGCTGAAGAACAGTTACAGGATTGCCTCAAGTCAGTTAATTGGACAGCGTTCAAGAACTCATCTGAGGATCTGGGGGCTGTTAGAATAGCTTTAAACGAATGTGTCCCCACCAAATCATTCAGGGTTTTCAGGGTTTGATGAGTAATGAAATCAGGAACCTGCTCAGAGCAAAATCACAGGCATTTAAGTCTGGAGATCTAGAGCACTACACAAGGAGCAGGTAGGGCCTTTGGAAATCCATCTCCCAGATGAAGTGGTGATTACAGACAAAAATAGAAACAATGAAGGATACTCGATAGCTATGACAGGGTCTAAATTGACATAACTTGCTACAAAACCAAATCTGGTACAGTAGGAGATGGCAAATCTTCGCTTCCAGGTGAACTCAATTTCTTCTCTGCTCGATTTGACCACCAGAACAAGGAGGAACAGCTGTACACTCCCATCTCCCTTGATAATCCTCTAGTGTCAGTATCCAAAGATGATCCAAAGTATCCCTTCAGAAGAGTGAATCTAAAGAAAGAATCCAGTCCGGATGGACTAGAGTGGCTAGAGTACCTGCAGTGATGGATTAACCATTAGGCTGAGTAGGCTCTAGCCTAGGGGCCCGGAATGTAAGGGGATCCATCAAACAACAATAGAAAAAAGGGTTACAACAATAGAAATGCTACTTTAATGATGCCAAAGGGAACTAAGCCACAATATTAAAAGTATTTTAAAATTGCAACAACTTGTAGCATTCAACGCACCTGTCATTTGGCTTTCACCTATTCAGGGAAATAGGATTAGATCAGAAGACCATATTGCATTGATTAGTTGAGCTAAAATGCTGTTTGACTTTATTAGCATATCATCCAAAGTTCACAACATCCAATGATCACTGCACCCAGTAGTGCATGGCACTCGGTGACACATAATTTGTTCCCAATGTGCTCCCTTAAATTTATTTTCCTGTACTGGGTTGACAGTGTAAGCAGCATGGATAAGAGAACTTTCTCTGTGTCAGATGTATTTCGATCTGTGTTTGTCAACCTTTTCTGCTCACATATCACCTTAAATAATCCCTTACTAACCACAGAGCATCTATTCTAAGACATAGGATGTTACAGGTGCTCTGTGGTTAGAAAGGGATTATTTAAGGTGGTAAGTGAATGGAAAAAAGTTGAGAACTAATGTTAGATAAACTCTTGAAACAAGATGAGATGGAAGACCATACAGTGTCTTCAGACTGCACAAATACAGTGAATGAAAGGGTCTTCCCTGTGCTGAGGTTTGCAATGAGGATCCGCTACACTTCCAGTGGCAGCCGGAGGGAGGCATGCTGTCAGGATCAGATGTTCTCGGCTTGTCATGGTGAATCTGAGCGGAGTGGTTGACGAGCTGTGGATCAAGGTGAGCGGCCGATGGACGGGCAGGGAGGGGGAACACGGACAGTCCAGCTGCTTGGGAAAAGCTAGAGGGGCCTCGTGGTTTGGACAGCAACCATGGAGAACAATGGCATCAATGAGAGAATGAGGGTGATAGGGAGGAGAGTGGAGAGTGTTCATTTAGAATTAATTCACCCATTCTCTTCAAAATGAGCAGCAAAATCACAATAAAAATCCAAAAGAGCAGTGAAGCATCAAACAGATTTAAAGATTGAAACTGATATGACCCATGTATGATATTGACTAAAATCCTCTTAATTGATTGGCTTATTCACATCCACACAAAATTGTTTTATGATGAGAGTGGGTATAAGCTTCAATTTAAATAGATGAATCTTCAATTTAAAACACACAAGCGTTGGAACTACAACCGATTAAAAGTCATTCTCCCTACCCTCCGCCCTCCCTATTTTCTTCCAAAATTAAATTTACCACCACAATGCACTGATTTGTCCTTAAGTTTATGGAGTCTGGAAAAATTCCACTTAACCAGCCAACAAGCTGTGGCACACCTAACTCCAAGTGAGTGAGAGAGAGAGAGAGAGAGAGAGAGAGAGGGTTGGAAGGAGGTGAGTTAGTGCATGACCCGTAAATGCCTCCTGCCCCCCTCCCCCCAATGATGCCGATCCTGGGGGCCCTTACTAAAGCTCAACATAGTTAATCCGCCACTGAATACCTGAACACGTGTCGACCAACTGGCTCGTGTATTCATGGATATCTTCAACGTCTCACTGTAAGAGGGTACAGTACCTACCTACCTGTTTCAAACAGGCTACAATTGTACCGGTGCCTAAGAAGAGTGTGGTAACCTCCCTAAATGACTAAATGGCCAGTGACACTCACATCAATAGTGATGAAGTGTCTTGAAAGCTGGTGTTGAAGCATATCAGCTCCTGTCTGAGCGGCGACATGGGTACATTCAAATTTACCTACTGCAACAACAGGTGTGCAGCAGATGTCATTTCATTGGCTCTACACAAGGCACTGGAGCACCTGGACACCAAAGATGCATACATCAGGATGCATTTTATTAACTTCTATACAATATTCAACACCATCATCCCCTCAACACTAATCAGCAAACTCCAAGATCTGGGCCTCAATGCCCACTGTGCAAATGGATCCTGGATTTCTTCACCTCCAGACCCCAATCAGTGTGGATTGGGAAGAATATCTCGCCACAATCTCCATCAGCACTGGTGCACCACAAGGTTGCTCCCTGCTCTGCTCGCGTTTCACCCTATGACTGTGTGGTTTAGGATGACAATAACACCATATACGAATTTGCTGAGCATAGCACCCTAGTCGCCTGTATAAAAAGAGAGGGTGAATCAGCATACAGGAGGGAGATTGAAAATTTGGCTAAATGGTGTACTAACAGCAATCTCTCACTGTGTCTCCATGACCAAGCAGCTGATTGTAGACTTTAAGAAAGGAAAAGCAGAGGTGTACGATCCAGTGATCAGAGGTGGAGAGGGTGAGCAAATTTAAATTTCTGTAAGTCGGTATCTTGGAGGACCTTTCCTGGACCAAACATATTAATACTATCTTGAAGGAAGCATTTCAGTGCTTATACTTCCACAGGAGTTTGCAGAGATTTGGCATGTCATCAGAAATCTTGGCAAACTTCTAAAGATATGTAGTGGAAATTGTGCTGACTGCCTTGCATGGGAGCACCAATACCTTTGAGTGGAAAGCCCTGCAAAAGGTAGTGGAGGCATCCCAGTACATCTCAGGCAAAAGTCTCTCCACCATCACATGGAATGCTGCTGTGGACAGTAGCAGCAGTCATCAAGGATGTGAGCTTAGCCCATTGCTTTACTCATTATACACCCGTGACTGTGTGGCCAGACGCAATTCCAATGCTATCTACAAGTTTGTCAATGATACCACATTTGTTAGCAGAATCACAAATGGCAATGAGGAAGCATACAGGATGGAGAAAGATCAGCTCATTGAATGGTGTAATGCCAACTACCTTGTGCTCAACGTCAGCAGAACCAAGGAGATGATTGTGAACTTCAGGAGGAAGTCAGAGGAACACAACCAGTCCTCATCGAGGGCTCAGTGGTGGAGAGGGTCAAGAACTTCAAAGTCCTGGGTGTCAACATCTCTGAGGATCTGCCCTAGACCTTCCATATTGATGCAATCACAAAGAAGGCTCATCAGCACCTATACTTTGTGAGGGGTCTGAGGAGATTTGGTATGTTACCAAAGATTCTCGTAAACTTCTACATCCTGTCTGGATGCATCATTGCCTGGTATAGAGTCGCCCTCCTCTCAGGACAAGAATAAACTCCAGAGGACTGTTAACTGGCACCAGACTTCACTCAATCAAGGATATCTACATGAGGCAGTATCTTAAAAAAAAAAGCAGCCTCTATCCTCAAAGACCCCCACCACCCAGGTCATGCTCTCTTCACTCTGCTACCATTAGGGAAAAAGGTAAAGGAGCCTAAGATGAGCACTCAATGGCACAAGGACAGCTTCTTCCCCGCTGCCATCAGATTCCTGAGTAATCAATGAACTAAAGATACAGCCTTACTTTTCATGCACTATTATTTTTATTTTTTTTATAGAAATGCTGTAAGATAGTTATAATATGAATGTTTTCATCGCAAAACACTGAATTTCATGACTTCTTCATGACAATAAATTCTGCTTCAGATTCTGAAGGATTTACACCACCCAGGACGCACATGTTGTCGCTGCTGCTATATTCAGAGAGCTATAAATGCCACAAGATTTGTACCTCAAGGTTCAGGAATATCTGCTACCCTGGAACCATCAGACATGTGAACAACAGACTCATTCTGAGACTCATACTTTGCTCATTATTTATTATTTTTTTTGTATTTGCACAGTCAGTTGGTTTACATTTCTTTCGTTTATTTTTCTTTATGTATAGATTTCTTTGTTCTTGAGTACAGTTTACAATTACTGGTAATTAGAAATTCTGTCTGGTTCACAAAGTTTTATGTGATGTCATGTATGTATTCTGACAATAAATTTGAACTTTGAACTGATATATATTTGAAAGCTGAAATGACTAGGAATAGGGACATCAATTTCACTTGGAAAAGTTCAGAATTAGTTGAAATTTTTATCAAAAGAATACAGAGGCATGGATCTGAACATGTTCTGTCATTTTAAAGATTACTAATTAAATATTTTTAATTTCTAATTTATTTTGTAATTGAATAAAAACAGTTTACTTCAATAAGTCAAAAATGAAATGTAATGAAAAGCTTTAAAATAACTTGTTCTAATCTTTAAAATAGTTTTGTAACAACAATTTAAAAAAAATCAATAAACAAAAATCAGATCGCTGACTTCAATTTCAACACTGTGGTCTTCATGACCATATTTTCACAGGGGACTTCAGCAGATTCACCTGAAATAGAATGGAAATCACATTCTTTTTATGATCATTATTCCTTCTCAAGCTCTGCTATTTCCCCCTCGAGTTCATCAGAGAGGTGACTGCTGCGATAACTCACCATAGATGACAAAATCATAAATTAGTAACAACTCTTCTTTAACCTCCCTTTGTTGACTTCATTGAAAATATATAATATCCAACACAGTTTAGTACATTTTTTCACAGGATAAGAGGGAATAACTTGGAGAGCCTCCAAGAAACCGGAATTGGTGGCGCTGCCGGAGCCGCTGTAATGGCAGCACTGCCACTGGTGCGGACCTGCGGGCAGTGAGGAGTGGAGATACAGTGCTCCCGCAAGATTTAACTGCCCAGTCAACTGCCACCAGCTCCACACAGGCCAATGGTCGTTCCATTTAAAATCCCATGACCATGGGGTCTGCGCCCAAGATGGCCGCTGCTCTAATCAGCGCAGCAGCCACGAGGGGTTGCAGACTCCAGTGAAGTGGAGGATTGTTTCAAGGCACCAGAAAAACCATGAGACCATCTCCTATCTGAGAAAGAGAAGCAGAGGAGATGACCCACGGGACAGCGACCACGACGATGGACCAGTGGGTCTTTCAGCTCAGCGGCTGAAAGACCCACACATGCAGAGGGCTGCTGGCGACTCACACTGTGGGCTTCTGGGGACTGGCTCGAATCTGACTGAAGGGGTACCAGGTATCGGAACCAGGATGCAAGAGGTTGCCAAAAGTGCTGAAGGGTTCTTGACTGTGTCGGAGGTTTGGATCTGGAGTTCCGGTTGCAAATGGTTTAGACTGAACTCTGTGTGTCTGCGGAGACTATGGAAGCACTAGAGGTGAACCTAAGGACATTTGGGGACTCTAGAGGACTGTCTTTGGCTTCTTTTCCTCTTTCTCTAACTGTAAGAGGCGCTTTAGGCAATTTTTGCCAATGGTGAATCTGTCTGCCATGCAGCAAAAGCAATTTCTTGTAATATGACGCTATTTTATTACAATTCCAATAACTTGAATCTTTAATCAAATAATCCATGCTTATTGCTTCTGATGCAGGCAGTTGGCCAGCTTCATACTCTCTACTAATTTACCTGACCTTTGTATGGAGACATGGCCAATAGGTATTCTAGGTCCTAGCAGTTCCAAAATTGTGAATGTTTGACAATATTTGAAACTAGTCAGAACTACTTCATTACATCATGAATGCCTTCTTTCTTGGGGGATGCAGGTGGTGGAAGTCAGTGTTGAACTCACAGTCATTCAGTACCAAGGCAAACCTTCAACCCATTGAGTCTGTGACAATTACACTGATCCCTAGTTTGTTTTCTCCAGACATACCAATCATCTCTCTCCAGATTCTGACACTCACCTATAAAATAGAACCAATTCAGTGACAACTTGCATGTCTTGAGCAACAAACAATCTGAGAGGGAGAGAGATATGTAGATGATTTATAGATGAGGACTGGGTGAACCTTCAGTGACCTGACAGGCATTGCCAAGTTTGCTTATTTCATTTTCAAATACCATATCCTCCTGTCCAATCTATCACTCTCATGTGAATAATGCATCTCCTCTTTCAGAGGTTCAGGCTACCCGCTTAAGAGAAGCTTGTAGGGCACACTGAAGTTAAAAGAGTCAGACATGATTATGGCACCCTGTTTGCTTTAAGCTAAACAAGCATGAATTAATCATCTGCTTTTAAGTTGTTTCCAGTTTAATCACCTTTGCCATTTAGGCTATGTACAGACTTTATATGGTTCTGATGCTTTTTTTTCATAGAGACCTCTCAATAACCAACCATTTCAATTCTGTACTGTGTCACACTATCATGCTCACGTCTGTCCATGGCCTCATATACTTTCCCACCAAGACCACCTGTAAATTGAAGGAGCAACTCCTGATTTTCTGTCTGGGAACTCCCCAGTAGATGGCATTAAGATTGACTTTTCCAGTTTCTGCTAACCTGTTTTCCTTGCCGCCCCTTCATTCCCCCTTTCGATCCCCCTTCCAGCTCTCTTCCTCCTTTCTCTCTCTATTCACCCAGCCATCCCTGCTCCCCTTACTTTCTTCTGTCCCCTCCCTCCCTTCTCCACCTATTACCTCCTCTCCTTTGCAACCACACCTCCCCCACTCTTTCAGAAGCCTGCCAACATTTTTCAATACCTTGATAAAGGGCTCAAGCCTGAAACATTGGTTAGGTATTTTTACTTTTGAAGCCATAATATTTGAGTCACAGGTGAAGCAGCAAGTTGCTGATTAAAAAGTTTGCTTTAAGACTTTAGCACTCCCCACGGACAAAATTCTGATGTGTCTATTTCGAGATATGGCCGATCTTTTAGAACAAATTATGGTCATAAGTCAGGGAGTACCTATAAAGGACACTGTTTGATCTGCTGAGTTTCTCTAGCATTGTGTTTTCACTTTAACCACAGTGTCTACAGATTTTTGTGTTTCACTTCTTTGAATGTTTTATTGAATGCTTCAGCTGTATTTACTGTGGATGGGAAAGGTCCATCTTCTCATGAGTTGAGAGAAAATGTGTAAGTTGTTATTGATGTTATTTGCAGAAGCACAAAATAGAGTTCATTTTGATGTAATACTGATCATTTACTTTGCTTGGACATTTTGTACAAGTTAGATGAATCCATATATGGTTGATAGTCTTGATTTATTTGCAACTAAAAAAACTTATTTTGGCAAGATCCTTTCAAAAGTCAGTTGAGGAAGCTCTACCCTGATGTATATCCTGAACTGAAATTCTAAACATAAAAAAAGCATAAATTAAAAAAAAAAGAACAAAGGTAATGAATGCAAATTCGGCATCCAGAAATGGTCAGTCAACATTTTGGGTCTGGGCCGTTCATTGAGACAAAATGTTGTCTCATCATTTCTATCCATGGATTCTGTATGACTCCTGAGTTACTCCAGCAATTCTTTGAATTTTTTAAAAAAATTTCCTTAGCCAGAAAGCAATCTGCAGACCCCATTTGCCTTTTACTTTTTAACACATTTTTATTCCTTGAAGAATGGGTAGCATGGATAGCATAACACCATTGCAGCACCAGTGACCCGGGTTCGAAGCTGGCACTGTTTGTGAGGAGTTTGTATGTTCTCTCTGTGTCTGCATGAATTTTCTCCGGATCCAGTTTCCTCCCAACTTTCAAATTGTACAGGGGTTGCAGGTTAATCGGGGCATTTGGTACCGTATGTCTTAACAAAAATTCTGACCGATTTATAATTTTTCTTTTAATGTCATGAACAATGAACTTTTAGTAGAATTGTTGGGGAATTTAACAAGCTCCTTTTAAAAAATAAACACATATCAAATCCAGTGCAATGTTTTTATTCACTAATCCAGATGATTGAATTTTCACAGCTCAATTGCCAGATTAAGGTTTCAGAAGAAACTCAGTTAAGGTATTAGTTCATGTGCAATTTGAAGTTTCTCCATCAGTGGATAAATGGGAAAAATGAAATCCATTATCTCCATAAGAATTTTTTTATCTGCACTGTCCTTTAGATTAAATAAACAGTTAAATAACCTGAAAGAGTTCCATGTTCTACAAAAAGAGATGATTTATAATCAAATGTAACTGAATGTCAGCATATATTCAAATATTTCGCTACTGCAATGAATTGCACTACAATTGTTATGTGGAGCATGGTAATGTACAATGAAAGTCCAGTATTCACAGTTGTTGAATAAGGTGTGTGGAACCTTGTCAAATTTCCAAAATACTCCATTCCTGGTGCAAACTTTCACATTTTAGGACACTTTGTTGAAATTTCATCAATGCTCTAATGGATGGTGATGGTGATCACAAGATTAATTTATAAAGGTCATGATAAATTAAGTCAGCTTTAAAAGCAACAATATGCTTTGGAAAATGGAATCAAGTTAATGAGCAGTTCTACCTATTGCACAAAAACATCTGTGTAGAATTGTGCAATTGTAAGTTTTGTTGGATATTTGAGGCAGTAGTTTTCATAAATCACTGAATCTTAAGGGAATGGAAAGAGGAAAGTTAATTTCCTGGACAATAAAATCTAATATCAAACTGATCAAGTTACCACAGAGTTTCTGCTACTGAACTGTTTTAAAATTAAGGTGTTCATTTCATATGCTGGATTCAAATTAGGGTTTTGTTACTTGTGCACAAAAAGGCAGTTTTATAGACCTAACTGAACCGCATTTACTGTGGACATTCCATTCACTGGAATTTACCATTATCTAAAATTATTTTTAAAATGTAGACATCCTGCTAACAGGCCCTTCCGACCCATGAGCCGTCTCACCCAAATACACCAATCAACCTACAAACCTCGTATATTTCTAAAGAGAGGGAGGAAATCAGAGCACCCGGAAGAAACTCACACAGAGAATGTACAAACTTATTACAGACAATACTGGATTTGAACCTGGATCACTGGCATTGTTATTGCGTTCCTCCAATTGCTACATTAATTCTGATGATGTTATACTTTTGTTTCCAAAAATAAACTTTATTCACAATAAAACTATATATAAAGGAAAACAAGTGCAGAGTCTATTTGCATTTTTATTGCCATATTCTTATATACATTCATCATCTCTCACACAATTCTTTGCATCTTGACTGCTGAACGACCAAAGGAACTGCTCCAACAAAACATCGAAGACTCTAATTTAGAAAACATTGAAAACTACAGCACGGAAAACAAGCCATTTGGCCCTTATAGTCTGTGCTGAAACAGCATTCCTCTAGTCCCACTGACATGCACCCATTCCATAACCCTCCAGATCACTCCCATCCATGTATCTATCCAATTTATTCTTAAAAGTTAAGATTGAGCTTACATTTACCACATCAGGTGGCAGTTCATTCCAAACTCCCACCACTCTGAATGAAGTTCTCCCTCATATTACCCCTAAACCTTTCCCCTTTCACCCTAAAGCCATGATCTCCCAATCTAAGTGGAAAGAGCCTCCTCGCATTTACTCTGTATATTCCCTTCATAATTTTATAAACCTCTATCAAATCTTCCCTCATTCTTCTACACTCTAAGGAATAAAGTCCCAACCTGTTTAGTCTTTCCCTGTAACTCAACTCCTGAAGACCTGAGACATCCCAGTAAATCGTTTCTGCATTCTTTTGATCTTACTAATTTAATTCCTGTATTTTGCACACAAAAGTCCAAATTTGGCCTCACCATTGTCTTATACAACCTCACCATAACATCCCAACTCCTGTACTCAATAGTTTGATTTATGAAGGCCAAGATGCCAAAAGCTTTCTTTACAACCTTGTCTATATGTAATACCATTTTCAGGGAATTATGTATCTGTATTCTCAGATCCATTTGTTCCTCTACAGTGCCCTACCTCTTACTATGTATATCCTACCTTGGTCCTTCCAAAATGTAACACTTATCTGCATTAAATTCTATCTGTGATTTTCTGGCTCATTTTTCCAGTTGTTTCAGATCCCTGTGAATGCTTTGAAAGCCTGTCTCACTGTCCACAATGCCTCCAATTTTAGTGTCATCAGTAAACTTGCTGATACCATTTCCCACATTATCATCCAGATCAGTGATATAAACATCAAACAACATTGGTCCCAACACTAATCCGTGAGGCACACCACTAGTCACAGGCCTCCAGTCTGAGAAGCAATCATCCACTACAAGTCTCTGTCTTCTCCTAATCAGCCAATTTCAAATCCATGGATACCTAGTGTCTGAACCTTCTGAACTAATCTTCCATATGGGACATTGTCAAAGTCTATGTAGACAATATCCACACCCTTTCCTGCATCTGCTTTCTTGGTAAAGTCCTCAAAAAACTCTATAAGATTCATTAAACATGACCTACCACAGGCAAAGCCACACTAACTATGCTTAATCAGCCCTTGGCTGTCCAAATACTTGTATATCCAATCTCTCAAAATATCCTCCAATAATTTACCTACTACTGATGTCAGGCTCACCAGCCTATAATGATATGGTTTATTTTTTGGAGCATTTTTTAAACAGAACAACATGAGCTACCCTCCAATCCTCTGGCACCTCACGTGTGGCTAAGGACATTTTAAATATTTCTGCCAGGGCCCCTGTAATTTCTTCACTAGTCTCCCTCAAGGTCCAAGGGAATATCATGTCAGGTCCAGAGGATTTATCTACCTTTATTCACTGGAAAGCAACATGCATCTCTTCCTCTTTAATCTTTATGTGTTCCATGCCACTACTGCTTGTTTTCCTTCCTTCCTTATATACTATGCCAGTTTTCTGAGTAAATACTGATGCAAAAAAAACTGTTTAAGATCTTCCCCATCTCGTTAGGCTCCATACTTAGATGGCCACTCTGATCTTCTAGGGGACCAATTTTGTCTCTTACTATCCTTTTACTCTTAACATACTTGTATCTGCCAAAGCAACCTCATGTCTTCTTGTTGCCTTCCTAATTTCCTTAACTGATCTCTTACATTTTCTATACTCTTCTAGTACCTCATTTGTTCCTTGTTCATTATACCTGCTATACACCTCTCATTTCCTCTTTACCAGATTGATAATATCTCTTGAAAACCAAGGTTCCTTGCCTGTTAACTTTGCCTTTAATCCTGACAAGAACAAGGACATTCATACTCTGCACTCTCAACATTTCCCCTTTGGCCTTCTAATTACTGAGCACATCCATACCAGAAAACAATAAATCCCAATCCATTCTTATGAGGTCCTTCCTTATTTCCACATAATATGCCTTTCTCCAATTTGGAATCTCAACTCGAGAACCAGATCTATTCTTATCCATAATTAACTTGAAACTAATGACAGTATGGTCACTGGACCCAAAATAATAGCCTACACGTCCTTCTTTCTGCTAACCTGTCTGGTTCTTTAATAGGAGATCAAGTATTGCATCCTCTCTCATTGGTACCTCTGTATATTGATAAAGAAATTTTTCCTGAACACATTTGACAAACGCCAAGCCATCCAACCCTTTTACTGTATGGGAGTCCCAGTCAATATGTGGAAAGATAAAATCTCCTACTATCACAACTTTCTGTTTCTTATATCAATCTGCTATCTTTCTACAGATTTGCTCCTCTAATTCTCTCTGAGTATTGGGAGGTCTAAAATAAAACCCTATCAGTGTGATCACACCTTTCCCATTCCTCAGCTCCACCCATATGGCCTCCGTAGGCAAGCCCTCTGGGCTTTCCTAAGCACAGCTGTGATATTATTCATGCCTCCCTTTCATCCCTCCCCCTCTATCTCGTCTGAAACGACGGAACCCCTCCTGCAACCAAATCTCACAAGCCAATCCACATGCTAACACTGTCTGCCTTTCCAACAATACTCCTTACATTGAAATAAATATACCTGAGAACATTTCTATCATGTACAAAACTTGGATGACCTTTATCTTCCTACTCATACCTAGTGGTTATATGACAAATGTCCTATTTAACTTGAGAGAAAATTACTCTTGTAATGCAGAAGGCATAAACAGGCTGAAGGTCTTGTCATTGAGTGCAGGGAAGGAACTGAGAGGTTGGATGCACTTTTCAAATGCACTATGCAGGCATCTGGGTGTGCAGAGTGTAACTATTAATTTGAATGGGGTTGCAAATGTATGTGCGCATTAGTGACTTAGTTTCTTTCATTTACTTTCAATGTTCATAATTAATATCTTGCACTGATGGGAGATCATTATATTTTGTAAATGATTTTAATTCTCCTGAAAAAAAAATTAAATCTTTGCATAATTGTAGACTTTCAAAAGTAAATTAAAGGTCATTGCAGCAGTGATAAAAGGACGTCAGGGCAGTTTTTGGCCAGGTCCTCAGAATTCTTCATCTGAGGCCTAGTTCATGAATTGTTCTGCTTGGTTGAACTACTGCTGTAGTGAAGTGTAGATCACAATTCGACAGGCCAGACTACAAACAATAACTATATCCCTGGGAGCAGCATCGGCGGTAAGCACAGTTGACTGGGCATATCAAGCATGATGCAATCCTTTATATTTTGTTGTGTTCTATTATACCAGTCCAAATAAGGGAAGTGTCTCTGGGGACATGTTTGAAGTGAACAAGTGGCTCCATTTAAATGAAAACCATGTGTTAAAATGGACTTGGCCTCTTTATGCACCTTCCAGAGGTGTAGCCATGTGTTCCATTGGCGCACAGCCCAGGTGTTAAATATCTGCTATGGTTTCTTGCTTCATGTGAATCACATTGTTGAATTAACGTTAACTTGCAATTCTCTGCTACTCATTTATTTCAGTATGAAGATTGTCTGAAATTGGCTTTCTTTGTGAGAAAATTAATTAATCAATGCGGATGATCATAGATATAGATATAAATGTGACATCCTTTAACCCTACAGACTATTGGGAACTACAATGTTTTGAGAGTTGCTGGCATATGCACAATTACTTTGAAAACATTTCAGAAATTCAAATGAGATTTATGTGAATTCTACTTACGACGATAGCTCCAGGCATTTTTAAAGTATAAAAGTCGCATTTTCTAAGCTTATTGCAGAAAATGCAGAAAAATAATTTGTGGGGAATAAGTAAATGTGTTATTGAGAGGAAAAGGTTTTTTTCCATGTTACATCAAGAGAAGGATCATTTGCATCTCCTTGACTCATCTGAATGTCTGCAGGATTTAACATAACATAACATAACAATTTACAGCACGGAAACAGGCCATTAGGCCCTTCTAGTCCGCACCGAACCAAACACCCCTCTCTAGTCCCACCTCCCTGCACAAAGGTTTAAAGGTTTTTTTGTTGATGTTTGTGGGTTTGATCAAAAGAATCAAACAACTCCATTAGTACTAAACCAGTCCCTTCCAATTTCATCATCAAATCGGAAAAGTATTAAGGAGAAAAAAAAAAGATTTTTTTGTTAATTTTCACACCTCAGTCAACAAATCCAAAGCACGTTTGACAGCTCTTTGCCTGCTGTATTTAAACTACACACTGGAGGCAGAAAAATGAAAAAATTCTATGATCAATTTAGTTAATACTAAATTATTAGTACTGTATCTATTTAGCTATGTTTCAGCAAAACTGGAGAAGCTTGTTTCTTTTCTTGCCCAATATTTCCCCAGAATGGCTGTAAGTGAGTAGAGGTTTTGGGGAGAAAACTTTTTTTTTTCTGATCAGTGACCATTTTCTCAGATATTTGGATTTCCTGCAGGAAATGCTGAGCAGCATGTTTCAATATTGGGAAAACAAGGGAAATGCTTCTTCTGATGTAGCTGCTATTAAAACAACACTGGGTGTAAAGACACAAGTTGTTCTGGGTTGCAAGGATCTATTTTAAATATTACTGCAGTCATTGACAAAAGATTCATACTTGGGAATTATGTTCAAGCACTATTTAAGGAAGAAAATATGGAACTTCAATTGACAATGAAAATATTATTCAGGAGGTTGCCTCCGAGCCCCGTCGCACTGAATTTCAGGCAACACTGGCAATTCAGTCAGTCTTCTCTAGTCAGAATGTTTGTTGTCCCAGAACATCAGTAATTTCACTTAGATCATAACTCCATAGGAGATCTAGTCCCTGATATTACAGGCAGAGGTGATGGTGACTGATGGATTTTCAAAAGTTATTTGGAGAAACATCATTCACTGTAAGTAAGGCTCATTCTCCAATATGTTTCAGTGAATGAGATGATAATGTCAAAGGCCTCAGTTTATGATCTTGCACAAGCACAAGCATTGTCTCATACTCCAGCTTAACCTCTGAGGTTAGGGTGACCTTGCTTCTGGAGTGTTGTCTCTGTAGGTTGAGTACTTTCCCACTCATACTAAAGATTAGCACCATGGCCTGAGTTAGGAGTTTGGAATGTAGGCCAAAGTTGGCAATTGCAACCAAGGGTCAAGAATGTGGGCCATGTGTATGACTGAAATAGGAGGGCTGCAAACATGGCCCAGGTGTGCAGCTGGATCCAGGGGTCTGACTATGTTAAGCAGGTGTGAAAGTTGAGAAATGTGGTTGGATTTTCTCCCTGTTCATGGATCTTGCATAACTATTCTTCAGAAAGATGACTACTTTCTCAAATCTATTTATTAAAACCTCAGTGAGAACTTATTGCAGCTTATGCTTGCATTTGAGTTAATATCAAGGTAAAAGATGAAGGAAAGGTACTTACCAAATGAGAAAGTTAGATCAGAGTAACTTCATTTTATTCATTCTTCTCTAAATGTAGTGATTAGATGGCTGGGTGTGTGGTTGGGAGTTTTCAGTTGTCGGGATGCTGAGTGATTTACATACCATTCCCATTTATAATGAACTTTGACCTGTTTCATGAGTAAAGGAAGGCTTTTCCTTCAGACTTTTTCTTTTCTTTTCTTTACATACTCTCAAACGTGGACACATTCTGGAGTAACAAGAAATCATTTGAATTTTTGACCTCCATTAATTCACTTCAGGAATTCAATCGCCATCCAATCTAAGAGTGTCAAAATTGAGAGAGATTCTAGAAAGACATTTTCAAAACTTTATCAATGATTCTTAAGATTAAGTTGGAACCTTGTCCGTTAATTGCTTTGTTTGGATTTTCTTGTGATTCAGATAATCCGATATCGGCATCTCGGTAAAAAGTTTTAGGTTTTACCACGTTGATAGCCAAACGAGCAATTTTATTGAAATGGAAAGATGACTCATCTCCTACTCATACATAGTGGTTATATGACAAATGTCCTATTTTACTTTAGAGAAAATTAGATACAATATCAAAGATAGAAAGTTTCAATTTATGAAATTGTGGGGCCAATTCTTATAATTTGTTTTTATAATTGGAGGAGCTAACAATTATTGTATGTTCAAGTGATTCATTGCCTGTTCTCCTGGGTCACCAGTGGTTCCACATTATTGATTTTTCTTTTATTAATTCTAAAGATAACCTTGATTAGAGAGAGGGGTTAGATTAGAGTCAGCTTTAGATTTTAGTTTCTTTTTCTTTTGTTTCTTTTATTTTATACAAGTTATTTTGATAAAAGGGTTTAACATGGTTGCATGGATCATTTCAATTAAATGCTTTTGAGGTATTACAAACAATTACTGATGTAGTTTTATCTAGTTTTTTCCATAGGCTTTTTTTTGTCAATTTTGTATTTATGTTTATATGTTAAAGTTAATTTAAAAATATTTCAAAAAGAAAAGAGATACCACAAAAAATCTTTATGTTTGAACAAGTCATTGTAAGACTTTCAATGAATAATGCTCAGAGGAATTGTGGAAAAGTTCAGCAAATCATTCTTATCACCTTACACATGACGATATAGTTCAAGAGAAATTGAATGATCTTAACAGGTCTGACAAGATAGAGTTAAAGCAATCCCCAATAATCTCTGATTTAAATATATCTGCAATATAAATCTTTTCCTTCTGACACAGTGGTAAGGACTTTAATTACTATTTCTCAGTGATTGCCTTCTGCAATGATTTCTTTATTCCAGCCTTTCAAACATTCATAAGTCACAAATCAGTCAGTGATGGAATACTTCTCTGGATGAAAGCAATCCTGACAACTGTGAAGACATTTGACATCATTCAAGATGAGACAGTTTACTTGATTGATACCTCTTCTACCAACCTAAAGCACTCATGCCCAGTACCTGCAGTTTGTTCCATATGAAGTTATTTGCCCAGACTACCCTAAAACACATCTTAGACCCTGTAGCCTTTTCCATCAAGGAGACCAGCAGTTAGATGAGAAAACTGCAACCTGCAGATTTCCTCCAAAGCACACACCATGCTGCTTTGGAAATATCTTTCCAGTTCTTCATTGTTGCTGAAACTAAATCCTGAAACCCTTGACCAACAGTAACAAGAGAGTGCCTGCACAAGTAGGACTGCAGTAGTTCAAGAAGGCAGCTCTCAACCACTCTTTCAAAGGCAGTTATGGGTGGGGAATAAGTGATAACCTTGCTGTTGCCACCCAGATCCTGACAATGAATGAAAAAATTGCAAGTCCTTCAATACATTCTGACTGAACTTGTGCATCTAATATTGTATGCACTACCAGCTGTGGTTACTTTTCTATAACAAGATGGTAGTTATTTATCAAAAAGTGGAGATTCAGTGGACTGACATAAAACTAAGGTATTGTGAACAGTTGTTTTGTATGGTTCCACAAATAATTTGCAGTCTTTTTTTTTTGCTGATTGACCATTGAAATTAACTTTGATTCACTTGATGCATTTGTACACAACAGAGTTTTTACTGTTAGTGATGTCCTTAAGGAAGGTTTCAATTACTTTGTGGTGCAAAATTTTAGTCTTGTAGTAATCTTCCAAACAAATTCACATTGGGAAATTCTCAAGGTCCTGCAGGAAATGGGGGAGAAAACTTGTCATTTTGTAAATGCAATAATGTAACATCTTAAATAAGTATTGTTAATGTCGATGATATCAAATCATTAATACCAAAATGGATTCTCAAAGTTTTTGATAAAGTGTTGCTTTGAATGTGGTTGTTAATCTGGATAAATATCTTTAAGATTCCCCTGGATACCTATTGATCCTAAGTGAGAGATTATTTAAATGACGAGGGTTGCGTGATTACATTTTCACCTCATTTTAATGAGGCCATTAAAAATTGATAGATGTGTCTTCGTGAGCCAGATGTAAGAAAGGAAAAATTGAGTTAACTTAACAATTCTGAGTGTTCAAAGTTGTAAAATTAGGTTTATGCTCAATGACAATGTGGTATTGCAATTTCAAATCGCAGCTATACTCAGGCTCATCTTAAGATCCTCAGAGGGAATGATTAATAACTTTTCCAAAGTTTTAATCAGAAATACAAATGGAGAATCATGTTATTTTGTAGAATGTTATCACAATAAGGAGGAGAAATCAATCGAATAGCAAATACCCACTTTACTGATGATGGGTCAATTCGAATGATGACATCAGCCTCCAATCCAGTATATCCCACTGTCATGTAACAAAGTCCACAATCAGCTTGTAGGCACAATTAAGCTAGTTTTCTCTACCTGGCACTCTATTATGCCATGTATTATTAGTGTGCCAACTGCAGCTAAAAAATTTCCAGGTATGACTATTGAAACAAAAGAGAAGTCATTTTTAGTTTACCTTGCAACTAAAGATTGGGGAACTTTGGTTCCAATTCTTAGGTAACTGCCTTCTTTCAGATTGTGATGGTACTTGTGAAGGTGAAGACCAAATCAACAACTTGCTATTCAAATCAAAATCAGACTGAGGAGAGCAAATTACCTTTCAACAGCAGAATATATTCTGCATAAATACAATTTTCCATTGATTCTTTGGGGGCCATAATCCCACCCAAGTGAAATGAAGCAGATTTGCTTGACTATTACTTGAAAAAAAAACATAGAGCTCTTTTAGAAAATGTATGAGGCTTTACAGCATAGGACTATCTTTCTAGACATGCCAGAGGGTGAGAATCCAGACTGGGGCTTTTGGTAAAAATGAACTATGTTTGAACTATGATTTCTGTTCTCATTGACTGTAGATTTCACATCATTTCTGTCTTCTTTGACAGTGGGTTGATATGAATCTAATAAAATTGAACTTTCAGTTAATAAGGCACAATGTCATCCATTCTTGACTTCTATTGTGAAAAATCTATCGTGTGCAATTGGATTTTTCTTCGTTGAGTGATCTTATTAAAAGATTAAAGCATTTGAGTGACAGATCAGAAACAATGAAACAAGGATGGTCCAGAGGAGATAAAATGCAATTTATACTTTTAAGATTATATTTAAATTCTGTTTTGTTTCAAATCATTTCTTATTGTGGCAGTAAAGTACAAGTTTAATACAAATCTTGATGTTTTTCTGGGTATGTCCGGGGCAAATTGGAAAATAAATACTATCAACCTAAATTGTCTGAGAAGGGCCACATTATTTCTTAGTTCCTAAGTGGTTTGTCCAAATGGCCTGGTCAGACTGACAAGTTCATTCACTGGTTGCATGTTAAATTGGTCCAAATGTGCATTCAATTGCCTCGGAATGTAGGCATTTTTTTTTACTAAACTGGGCGCTTTATCACAAGAAAGGTAGAGCTCCATCTCATTCTAATTGCCCGTATCAGATGATCTGGCAGTTTGCATTCTCTTGGGAAGTGTTTGAGCTGCTCTGAAATTTTCATGGAGCAATTGAAATACCCACAGATGTTATGAATAATGGCAAGGATGTTGGCCAGTGATTTTCTGGTGGCCCTGACTATCACACACTGAAATATAAAACATGGTGTTTTGTTTGTGACTTCTCTTTCATTATTTTAAAAGACTCTTGCATGTTGTGAAACCATTCACCCATTTAGTGATTTATGAGTGGTTTCCACTAACTAGTATTTGCAAAGTAGATTCAATTAATACTTCCCATCTTAAAGGAATAACAGTACTCTCAATGAGTACAATTTTCAGTCAAATTTAAATGACACGAATGGCACAAGATAATGTGATTTGGCATAAATTGCCACTAATCTCTATTTGTGACTAAACATGGAGAGTTAATATTGGCCTTCAAATAACAAAATGACTACTTTTATTTTATTGGCATTTTATTCCACTATTTTGTTTATTTTTCAGATTTTAATTAAATTTGTGAGATTGGGCAGATTATCAAGAAATCCAGTTCTAATCAATTCTTGTTCATCGACTGGTGCACTGCTTAACTTAATACTTTTCTGTGAGAGCACTGGACAAGAGAAGTGACCAAAGATTCCTTCAGGGGCATTCCTTTAGCATCAGAGAATCCAGATCCACATGAAATTACTAAGAAATACAGCCTGCAGCTCTTGACTGGGTTTGCTTGAGATTGATATTGGGATTAAATATAAAACTCAATACTCATTGAACCCTGAAGCAAGAGCTAGCCCTAACTTAGCATTTAAAAATCCCCAGCCTCTCTCATGGCTACAGGTCAATAGCGACACTGCTGAATGCCCTGCCTTACAAGGTTCACTTCAAACCAAGCACAGGGAGAAAATATATGAAGGTATAACAAAATATCCCTTTTTTTGTCTCAAGATCCCAGATTCTCAACACCAATCCTAAAGAGCTAGAACAAATCATAAACCCAACTGGAAATATACTTGTGAAAGAACAACCCATTCCCAGAAAATGCACCTTCCCCCATCTCAGACCTTTTATCCATTTTGAAGTTAACTCATTCAAAACTGGAAGCTCACATGTAAAATCAGAAGCCAGAACAATTGTTGCTTCAGTTTGCCATTCTCTCGGAAAGCACTAGAATTTCTGCCAACTAAGAAATATTTATTTTTTAATTAATGCTATATTTAGTAGCCATATAAGCATGCTATTTCAATTCCAACACACTTTGTTCACTATATGTTATTAAAACTTTTCATAAGAAAAATACAGAAATTGCAATTATAGAGCAACTGAAGGCTGGAGATAAAATAGCTTGTTTTATACAGCAATCATTTAATGTAACCCTTTCTGATTATTTGGAACTCTGATTTGGCATCTGTCTTATTGAATGTTGATTCCCCTTCTGCCTTTATCATGCCAAGGTCCCAGTGCCCGTTCCCTTTGAACTCACCAGAGCCCTAATACCAGCATTCCCTTACGTGGTTCTGATTCCCATACTTCCTTTAAATTTATCAGATTTGCAGGAAAATGTATTGCACAATATCTAAAAAGAAGTAAATCAAAGGTGTGTTTGAGTATTAATTGGAATAATCTATATCTAAATAATATACCAGACTCGAAAGACCATAGTCTGGAATGTACAAGATTAACAGTGTTTTGCTGTTTATGTATACATGGACATATAGGCTGATATGTATAATGATTGTACTTCAAAGAACAATACATTTCCTGAAGAAATATGAACATGCATATGAGTATTATGAGCTTCCATTTTAGTAAAATGGGATTATCACTGTAAGGCATAGTATAGTCAGGAGGGACTGAATGGTCACTATTAACATTTAACAATTCACACAAGCTCCAAGCATAACACAAGTCACAGCCCAGTGATAATTCGATACTATGGAAGAACTGAGGGAAAGCTTGTCACAGTCTGTTCCAGATTCGATGCATTTGCAAAGACATTGTGATTTTGCAAGGGAGAACCATGCCGACTACTGGAGATAAAACAGTTCTTTGAAGCAGCAGCCATTTTTGTGGAATTCAGAGCAAAGCGTGCTCTGTGAATGATTGGGCCTTTTAGGTGGATTGACCTCTGTCAGGAGGGTATTTTTGGGAAACAAAGTGCTTCATTTTGATTGTGACTAACAATGGAGGTCACTTGGAGAGACTGCTTCATTTTAAGTGTGACTAGCAGTGAAGTTAGTTGGAGAGACTGGTGTCACGGTCTTGGAAGCTTCGTGGAGGCCGCCCAGTTCAAGTCTTGCCTACAAAAGGATGAGGAGCTCGTATGGATGGACATTTCTTCAAAGGCAATGCAAGAAGAATTAGTGAGTCTGTAGCAGCCACAACTCCAGTCTTCCCATCAGTTCAACATTAATTCTGGGCATCAAATTTCAAAGGCCTACACTTCAACACTGAAGTTTAAAGACTGAACTTTGAAGTAAATTTCTGGATTTTGGCCTGGAAAACAAACACACACACACGCGCGCGCACACATAGCTGGGGACGGATTTAGTGTTAAGGATAGTTTAAAAGTTAAGACTATAATTTAAGATTTAGAAATAAAATTAGTGTTTTAAAATCAAATACTGTCTGGTTCATTGCCTATTGCTGCTTATTACGTGCGTTTTGTAACAGCAGACACACACACACACACACACACACACACACACACAAATGAAATCTACTCCAATGTTGAATTTTAAATAATCCATTCATTAGGTGGAAGGGCAAATTTTCAGTGTAATTCACTGTATAATGAGCAGCAGACAACATTGTCCATCCACACAAAGATAAAATTATTAATGTGATTTGAAGTGAACATGAAGATAAGCATACACACGTATAAAAGAAAATCAGTTTGGATCCTCCATATTGATGTGTGAGCACAAAGTACATATGAGCAACTTATAATCTAATCCTAATAATGAATTTTTCCTTGCAATATATAACTATCAAAATGTCTACACTTGCAATTTATGGATGATTTGATAGTTTTCAGACATTGGTCTCAATCTTGCTAGTAACGTAGCTGTGTTACATAGATCTCAGAACTTCCTGACTGGCTTCAGTACTGGATTCTTCATTGACTCAAGTGGCAGGTCATAAATATTTGATGAGATTCTGAAGTAGTTAAATGGTTATGCTGGAAAATCTCTTCATGGATTGTGATCTAATGAAGGATAGGGGAGCATATTGAATTCAGTGAGGAATGTTTTGGACCAGTAGCAGATCAATGACAGAAAGAGCTGTGGGATCGGGATCGGGATCAGGATAGTTAGAAGGTAGTTGCAGGAGGCTGAAGAATGTTTGAAAGACTTCCTCAAGTCAGTGGATTGGGTAGTGTTCCAGGACTCAGCTGGAGACATGAATGATCACACCGGGGTTGTCACAGACTTTATCAAAACAGCTGTGGACAAGTGTATCCCCACCAAATCATTAGGGATGTTTCCCACTTAGAGACCCTGGATGAACAACAAAATCCAGAACCTGCTGAGAGCCAGATCACAGGCATTTAAGTCCGAAGATACAGATCACTACAGAAGGAGCAGGTACAACCTACAGAAAGCTATCTCCCTGGTGAAGTGGGGTTTCTGGACGAAAATGGAAACAATGAAGTATACCCTACAGCTGTGGCAGGGCCTAAATGACATAACCTGCTACAAAACCAAATCTGGTTCAGTAGGAGATGGCAAAACTTCACTCCCAGATGAATTCAATGCCTTCTCTACCCAATTCAACCACAAGTACAAGGAAGAACTACCACTGCCCAACCCCATTTTCCCTGATGATCCGCTCCTGTCTGTATCCAAGGATGATGTCCAAGCTGCCTTCAGGAGAGTGAATCTGAGGGAAACATCCGATCCAGATTGATTACCCGGTCGAGTATTCAAAATCTGTGGGGACCAACATTCCAACATATTCATGGACATATTCAATATCTCACTCCAGCAGGGTGTGGTACCCACCTGTTGGAAACGGGTCAATTGTACTGGTGCCAAAGGTTGTATAAAAAAGGGCGATGAGTCAGTGTATAGGAGGGAGATTTAAAGCCTGGCTGAATGGTATACTAACTACAATCTCTCACTTGATATCACCAAAACTAAGATGTTGATTGTTGATTTGAGGAAGGGAAAACCAGAGGTGATTTATCCAGTGATCATTGGGGGATCAGAGTTGGAGAGGGTGAGCAAATTTAAGTTCATGGGAGTCACTATCTCGGAGGATCTTTCCTGGATCTAACACATAATTGCATTGTGAAGAAAGCATGTCATCACTACTACTTCCTCAGGAGTTTGCAGTGATTTGATATGTCATCAGAAACCCTGGAAAATTTCTGCAGATGTGTGGTGAAAAATATGCTGAATGGCTGCATCTCATCTGGTATTGGGACACTAATACAGGAGCATAAAGTCCTGCATAAGGTAGTAGACACAGTCCAGGACATAACAGGCAAACCACTTCCCACCATCAAGAACATCTACAGGGAACTCCGCCGTTGGGGTGCAGCAAAAATCATCAAGATTCTACATCACCCAGGACACACACTTTTCTCAAAGCTACCATCAGGAAAGAGGTATGGGTGCCACTAGACTTGCACCACCAAGTTCACGAACACCGCTACCTCTCCACCATCAGACTCCTCAACAACCCACTCAATCAGGGACTCATTTAAGGACTCTTATTTTTGCACTTTACTGATTTTTTTTCTGTATTGCATAGTCAATTTGTTTACATTTCTTAACTTGTTTTAATGTGTACATTGAATACAGTTTCTTTTTTTGCAATGCCAGTAAATGATACTGCCTGGCCCACAGGAAAAAAGAATCTCAGGGTTATATGTGATATCATGTACGTACTCTGACAATAAATCTGAACTTTGAACTTTAAATGGGGAAAAAAAATTCCTTCTCAGCCTCCCATCCATTCTCATCCACCTCCCTCTTAGTTCTGTCCTCTTCCACATTTCCCATATAGGATTCTTCTCCCTCTCTCCCTCCCCCCACCACCTCCCCACCGCCCCCACATTTCCTTCTGTTCCATCTGGTCCCATCTGTCATTACCCAAATGCTTACATTATACCACTCTGGTCACCTTCTCGTCATATCAGGTTCCAGCACCAGAATTTTTCACTCCACGATCACCCCTCTCCATTCTGCATGATTCCAATTATTAGCTGTTTGCCATGTGCATTTCAGGATGGTCCCAGCTGAGTTTACTGCATGCATGGGAACTACAGGAGATCAATATTCCATGAGAAGATCAGCTTAAATGCAGCATCAGTATAGTCTGGCTGCTGGATGTAAATGTGGAATCAGTGGGCCCAAGGGCATGTTTCCCTCATATATAACTCTTTTATTCCACACATATCATTCTCATGCCACAAACCTGTGCCCTTTTAAGGAGCAATGATTTTGGCAACTAAGGTTTCCACATCAGTCACTGAAAGAGATAGGTAACCTCCATTCTTTATCTGGGGCAGTTAAAATCAATGCCATTCCGAATTACTTTACCTCTGCATTCAGACTTAGACAACATTCAGTCATTGGCTGAGAAGTGGCAAATATTGTTTCAAATCCATAAGTAACCAAGCCAAAAGAGAAAACAAATCAAGTCTGGTATATTATGACTCAATAATCATGTGGCACTCCCCCATTTAGAGTCTGTTTTGTGATCCCTGTTGTGCAAGCTATTAAAGCTGTAAGCCAGAATTTCATAATTTGATAAATAAAATGGGTGACAGAAACACATGAACTCTAAAATTTATTGACTCTTTGCCATTGTGCTTCACTCTAGTGAATGTTTCCCCAGTTATTCACCTGCCCTACTTCGAGGTGAAAGTAAGGTGGTATGAGGTACTAGTAAGAACGTGGCTAATGCAACTGGATTAAATCAGCAATCTTAGTAATATGAACTACCAGTAAGTTATGTTTACCTCTCATTCTGCTACATCTAGCAGTGCTCCCTCTGTGATGCAGTCCTGCTGTGGAAAGCTTCATCCATGAAATGGAGGGCACCGTATGGCCTTGAAGGTTGAAGTATCTAGGATGTGCCAGCCAACTGTGGGCCACTGTAAGATTGCCAGTGAAGAGAACACAATTGCCCCAGAATAGCAGGGGCAATTGTACCCCTGTCCAATTCTTTCATGAAAGCCGTCATTTTGGTTGCAATACATTAATTCACATACTTCCAATTTGACTTGTGAAAAATATTGACTAACATCCAACAAATTAGAGTCTTCAGAATTATGCCAGTAGACTGTATTTGTGCTACTATTTAAATGGCAGGGAAAGCAGATAATATGTAAATCCAAGATATGATCTTGGAGGAAAATACTGAAATGAGATGTCTAACCTAATTACATGAATTGAAAATGAACTTAAGCAAATAGAAATTCTTGCAAGGGAAGTGTACAATAAAACAGCTAAGAATTGCAGAATAATTTAATTGAGAGGAGTGAGTCATGTAGGACACGATTGCAGATATGAAGCTGGACCACTTTGTAACCTATTATATCAATGCTGTAAATCTAAAATTCTCTTTTCTATATGAATTGAGTCATTTTATTTCAAGCCATTTCCCATTGCAACAGACATTTGCTCAGCTGGCATTTATTGTTTCTTCAGTGTTCTCACGCATACCTGCATTGTTAAAGGTGAAATACCACTGAACCATATATTAAGGTGATTTTTTTTATTCCATGTCAATCTTATCATTAGTTACTCATATATGTCTTTCCTTCCACCTTTCCCAGAATGAAACTATCAATATATTAGATTAACAAATGATCTAGAGAAGGTTATTGAATGGAAAAAAATCATGGGTACTTCTAATGTTAACATTTTTATCGTACAAATTTTAGCAGAATGTCAATATGTAAAGTAAAAGTCTTTGATAAGTGTAGAGAGAGGAATACATATTTTTCTCAAATATGTTGAACTACAGGTTTAAAGCACTACATTTTTGCCTGAAACCAATCATGAATTGTGTAAAGCAAGTATAAAATGCTTGAAAGTTACATCAGCCACACTTGTTCTCCATTTGAACAAAGAAAGTTCCCGTCAATTGACATTAAGTCTGGCCCACATTATTAAGTTTCAGATTGCTCAGATAATTTGGTGCAGATTTCAATCACTAAAAGGCTTTCTTCTACATTCTTTTTTTCCTCATACGATCTCCTTTATGAATCATTCTCTTACATATACAGACTGCCCTCTTTCTCTATCACTTGGCTCCTCTCACGTCCTGCATGCATTTCTGTCTGTTTTATTTTTCAGATTCGTCGCCTTTCCTTTTCATCAGTTCTTACAAGTTATCCAAACAATGTCTCCGCAGTCTGCCTTCCATTTAGCTTTGACACCATTTGTTTCCAATACTTCCTCTGCACTGCTTTCACTGGAACTGCATACAACCACACCAGTGCCTCCCCAGTCCTAGTTATTAGAATTGTAATGATAGCGATCATGGTTGCATTTGCTATTACCAAGGTCTTAAGGATATAGTTCCTGTTCGATTATACTTGGCTGCCAGCAGAGGCTGACAAAGAGCAAGAGACTGCTGTATGTAAGATCTGTAATGGAGGCTTGCAGCCTCATGGGCTGTTTACAACAACTTTAAAGTAAAGAACCTTTTCCTTCATCCATGTGTTGTCTAAGAACTCTCACATACGAATACAAGATGAAACATGGTGTCAGAAGTGGGAAATACTTTAAAAGGAAAATCTAAAGTCAGCAACTGATCAGTGAAAAGAAAATAACAAAGTGAAAAATGGAAGGATTATTTCCACCAGCGATACTTCAGTTGTCAGGTAATATGGCTGAAAATTTGAACAGATTCAAACAACATTTTGGATTGTATTTAGTGACAGTCAAAGCTGACAGGAAAAGTGATAAAGTGAAAGTGTCAGTTTTCTTACATGTCGTGGGTGATGAAGCCCTGGAGGTGTATAATAACTTCACATTTGCTGCTGAAGGAGACCAAATGAAACTGGAAAAAATAATGGAACAGTTTGAGGCATACTGCATATCAAAACATAATGTTACATTTGAGAGGCACAGATTTTTTATGTGTACAGAAAACGGAAGAAAGTATTGATCAGTATGTGACTGAATTGAGAAGAAGAAACAAAACATGTGAATTTGGTGGACTGACTGACTCGCAGATAAAAGACAGACTTGTGTGTGGTATTCCAGGATAATAATCTAAGGGAAAGACTGCTAAGAGAGCAAAATCTAGACCTGGAAAAAGCCATTGCACTCTGTAGGGCTAAAGAAACTGTAAAATTGCAGGCAAAAGAGCTGTTTAGTAAAACTAGTTGCAAAGTGGATGCAGTGAGCAAGAACAGACATAAACCATTTAACAAAAAAGCATGTCAAAGTGGAAAGAAAAGCATGGCCAGTGAACAAAATTGAAAGGCCATGTCATCGATGCGGTACACAACACTTTCCAAAAAAGTGTCCAGCATATGGTAAAACATGCAATATGTGCAACAAAAGCAACCATTATTCCCACTGCTGTAGGGACCAAGTGCAACAAAGCAAGGTTCATGTAATAAATGAAAGGGAGATGTGACATTGTGACTGAAAACAAAAAAAGAAAACAGAGATTGGATGTTGAGATTAAAAGTGAATGAAATATACATTTTGGTTAAATTGGATACTGGAGCACAAATTAATGTAATATCAGAGACTGATTTTAAGAAAATTAGACCCAGACCAAAGATGTATGGAACAAAAGTGAAGGTGACAGGATATTCAGGGACCGATATACCAGTGCAAGGAGAATGCATGGTCAAAGTGAAACGAAAGGACAAAGAGCATATGCTAGCATTCATGGTGGTACCAAAGGATGTACAGGCCATACTAGGTTTAACACCCTGTGAAAAACAGAACCTGGTAAAAAGAGTCCTCATTGTGGAAAGTAAAGGAGAGACAACCTATGATGAACTCATGAAAGAGAACAATTACCTTTTTCAGGGTCTAGGCTGCCTTCTAGGAGAACAGAGTGGATAAATGTGTGCCACTGATAATAAATCCATGCAGAAAATTTTCATTTGCTCTTCAAAAGCAACTAAAGACAGAGTTGAACAGGATGGAAAGCCTGAACATGATTCAAAAGATAGATGAGCCAATGGAGTGGGTGAGTTCACTTGTTGTGGACAAAAAGAATTTCCTGGATCTAAGAGATCTAAACAGAGCAGTAAAGAGAGAAAACTTTAAGCTTCTAACATGTGAAGAAATCATATTATAGTTTGCCAATGCAAAGTTTTTCAGCAAGTTAGATGCATCATCAGGATTTTGGCAGTTGAAATTAGATGAAGCAAGTTCAAGACTCTGCAGATTCAATAGTCAATTTGGCAGATACAGATTCCTAAGGTTACCATTCAGAATTGCCTCAGCTCCTGAAGTGTATCACAAAACTATCCATATGGTCTATGAGCACCTGGACGGAGTTGATATCTCAATGGATGACATCATAGTATGGGGTACCACGAGAATGGAGCAATGACGGAGACTAAGGAAAGTCCTGGAAGCAACAAGGAAAGGAAACCTGAAGCTGAATAGAGAGAACTAACATTTGTAGGAGATATTATTGACAGTGAGAGCATCAGATCAGATCCCAGAAAGGTGTCTGCTATTGGGAACATGCCAAGGCCACAATGCAGAAAGGATGTACAGAGGTTTAATGGAATGGTGAACTATATGGGTAAATTCATATCGAACATCTCAGAAAAGATGGTTCCATTGAGAAGACGAACAGAAAAGAACACGAGCATGAAAAGTCATGGAGGGAACTAAAGAAACTGCTCACAGAGAAACCAGTTCTGAGGTTTTATGACCCAGTGAGACCCATCAAGATATCATCAGATGCATCACATAGTGGGTTTGGTGCAATTCTTCTGCAAAAATTTGATGACTGGCAACCCACTGCGTATGCTTCACGCTCAATGACAGACGTGGAGATGCGATACGCTCAAATTGAAAAGGAGCTGCTCGGCATCACATATGCCTGTGAAAGATTTCATCAGTTTGGGTCAGGACAAGCAATCAATGTCGAGACTGACCATAAGGCCTTGATTGCATTGCTCCAAAGAGGAAGTCACCCATGGTTCCCACATCTGACACCCAGAACAGAGCACTAACCCCCATAGGCATGACTCTGAATTCTAAACTTATTAAGAAAGGCAAATTATACAGCTTATCTTCCTCCTCGCCTGCTTTCGCCAAAGCCTGTTGAGCCAAAGCCTGGAAGTCCCAAGTCCCACTCCTTCACTGAGCTACACACTTGCACAACTAGACCTCTTGACTACCAATGGACATCCCTGAGTCCACAAATCCACTTTACCATCTAATAATCTGAAACCTCTTCTTTGGCTTGGCTTCGCGGACGAAGATTTATGGAGGGGGTAAAAAGTCCACGTCAGCTGCAGGCTCGTTTGTGGCTGACAAGTCCGATGCGGGACAGGCAGACACGGTTGCAGCGGTTGCAGGGGAAAATTGGTTGGTTGGGGTTGGGTGTTGAGTTTTTCCTCCTTTGCCTTTTGTCAGTGAGGTGGGCTCTGCGGTCTTCTTCAAAGCAGGTTGCTGCCCGCCAAACTGTGAGGCGCCAAGATGCACGGTTTGAGGCGTTATCAGCCCACTGGCGGTGGTCAATGTGGCAGGCACCAAGAGATTTCTTTAGGCAGTCCTTGTACCTTTTCTTTGGTGCACCTCTGTCACGGTGGCCAGTGGAGAGCTCACCATATAACACGATCTTGGGAAGGCGATGGTCCTCCATTCTGGAGACGTGACCCATCCAGCGCAGCTGGATCTTCAGCAGCGTGGACTCGATGCTGTCGACCTCTGCCATCTCGAGTACTTCGACGTTAGGGATGAAAGCGCTCCAATGGATGTTGAGGATGGAGCGGAGACAACGCTGGTGGAAGCGTTCTAGGAGCCGTAGGTGGTGCCGGTAGAGGACCCATGATTCAGAGCCGAACAGGAGTGTGGGTATGACAACGGCTCTGTATACGCTTATCTTTGTGAGGTTTTTCAGTTGGTTGTTTTTCCAGACTCTTTTGTGTAGTCTTCCAAAGGCGCTATTTGCCTTGGCGAGTCTGTTGTCTATCTCATTGTCGATCCTTGCATCTGATGAAATGGTGCAGCCGAGATAAGTAAACTGGTTGACCGTTTTGAGTTTTGTGTGCCCGATGGAGATGTGGGGCTGGTAGTCATGGTGGGGAGCTGGCTGATGGAGGACCTCAGTTTTCTTCAGGATGACTTCCAGGCCAAACATTTTGGCAGTTTCCGCAAAGCAGGACGTCAAGCGCTGAAGAGCTGGCTCTGAATGGGCAACTAAAGCGGCATCGTCTGCAAAGAGTAGTTCACGGACAAGTTTCTCTTGTGTCTTGGTGTGAGCTTGCAGGCGCCTCAGATTGAAGAGACTGCCATCCATGCGGTACCGGATGTAAACAGCGTCTTCATTGTTGGGGTCTTTCACCAACACTTATCCCCTTTCTCAAAATAATTTACAAGAGGAGATACAACCTCATTTTTAATGTCTTCCTTTCCCACCAGCCAGAAAAAGAGAAAGAAAACCTTCTTCCAACGTGAAATTGCAATTCAACTTCCTACTTCCAAGTTAGTGAATGTCATTTGATGATTAATAATATCACCTCCTCAATGTTGGAGAAGATGAAGGTTGGGTGAGTGTTTTCCAGAATCTTCTTCTTTGGCTTGGCTTCGCGGACGAAGATTTATGGAGGGGGTAAAAAGTCCACGTCAGCTGCAGGCTCGTTTGTGGCTGACAAGTCCGATGCGGGACAGGCAGACACGGTTGCAGCGGTTGCAGGGGAAAATTGGTTGGTTGGGGTTGGGTGTTGGGTTTTTCCTCCTTTGCCTTTTGTCAGTGAGGTGGGCTCTGCGGTCTTCTTCAAAGGAGGTTGCTGCCCGCCAAACTGTGAGGCGCCAAGATGCACGGTTTGAGGCATTATCAGCCCACTGGCGGTGGTCAATGTGGCAGGCACCAAGAGATTTCTTTAGGCAGTCCTTGTACCTTTTCTTTGGTGCACCTCTGTCACGGTGGCCAGTGGAGATCTCGCCATATAACACGATCTTGGGAAGGCGATGGTCCTCCATTCTGGAGACGTGACCCATCCAGCGCAGCTGGATCTTCAGCAGTGTGGACTCGATGCTGTCGACCTCTGCCATCTCGAGCACCTCGACGCTAGGGATGAAAGCGCTCCAATGGATGTTGAGGATGGAGCGGAGACAATGCTGGTGGAAGCGTTCTAGGAGCCGTAGGTGGTGCCAGTAGAGGACCCATGATTCGGAGCCGAACAGGAGTGTGGGTATGACAACGGCTCTGTATACGCTTATCTTTGTGAGGTTTTTCAGTTGGTTGTTTTTCCAGACTCTTTTGTGTAGTCTTCCAAAGGCGCTATTTGCCTTGGCGAGTCTGTTGTCTATCTCATTGTCGATCCTTGCATCTGATGAAATGGTGCAGCCGAGATAGGTAAACTGGTTGACCGTTTTGAGTTTTGTGTGCCCGATGGAGATGTGGGGGGGCTGGTAGTCATGGTGGGGAGCTGGCTGATGGAGGACCTCAGTTTTCTTCAGGCTGACTTCCAGGCCAAACCTGCAGAGCGCAGTAATGGACCTTTCTCATATCATCAGAATCAATACAACAGAGATAGAGGAGCAAACAGAATGGAATAAAGTTCTTACAGAAGGCAAGCTAGGACAAAGAGAAATCGATCCAGCTGTGGGAGTTCGTCGGCATGTAAAGGATTTTAATAAGCAGCTTATCCCCTGAGATAAGGGGATAGGGGATCTGAGGTTCAGAAAGGGAAAGGAAGAGTCATAGATTGATGTTTTGATAGTGAGGGCAGGGTAGAAATTGGCAGTAAAAGTAATGAAAATATTGAGTTCTGCATAAACATATGAAGCAGCACCAATACAGTCATGAAAAGTATATTCAATGCTCAAGATGGTTCAAAGTACACTGCAACCAATTACATTTTAGATCTATTTTTCTCTTGAAATTCTGTTGCTATAATAAAGGAAATACCACAGCCAATTCTTACCCTGCAAAAGTTCATGAACAGCAGTCTGTTAATGAGCAACTTTAGATCAACAAAAGAGGATTCATGTTGGATTGGACAATAGCATTAAGTTTCTTAAGTCAGTTTTGACAAAGGATCACAGACCTTAAACCATTTATCATTTCTCTTTCCACAGATACTCCTGAGCTGTTGAGATTATCCAGCATTTTCTGTTTTTATATCTTTACAATATTGCTGTGGGATCCCTAACTTGTGTTTGAGAATGTAGTTAAGGTGTATATTTAACACTTTATCGAAAAGACATCACTTTGGAGAGTGCAATAGTCCATCTGTGGTGCAGTGGAGTGCCAGTATACGTTTATTTTTTTTAAGTTTAAGTTCTTTATTTTGTGTGAGTGGAATAATTCCAAGTTTCATTTTATTCAAAAAGTTATTTTTTTAATATAGTAATCGTGGGAATATTTTCAAAATTAGAGTGGAAACAAGTTATCGACAGGCAGTGCCATTGATTCTGCATGGATATAAAATTTTCTAATTCAGTGGCAGATAAAGTACAATCTGTCACTTAAACAAATTTAAGGCTATCTTTTCAAGTGACAGATTGCACTTTATCTGCTGGTATAGGTATGAAAATCAGTGTTTTATAATGCATTAGTTAATTTATTGAATTAATGTCATTGTTGTTTTGGGATAAAAATATTCTCAACTGGATTTTAGTCATTATTTAAATAGATTGTTTTCAGGAGATGTTCATGATTTAAGATTCCATATCTCAATCAATTTTAGGATGGTCTTGTAACATGGGTGTTACAGACACATCACTTTCAAGATCACACCTGACCATAGTTTTCAGTAGCACCAACTTTCATGTGTCCAAGCACCTTTAAATGAATGAACATCTTAGTATGTTACAACAAATAGATTTTTTTTATTTTAAATTGAAAGATAAAATGCAAATGATAAAATTTAAAATGCATATCTGACTATAATAGTCAATGACTAATTTTTAAACTCCACGATTTTTTATTGCTGGATTTACAAGTTAGCAACACCCACTGAACCAAATGCATATACAGCCTTCTGAGAATCGCTTCTGCCTCACCTATGCATATTCGGGTCAGTGGGCAAAGAAATAATGTTTTAATTAAGATTATTCACTTCTACCAAAACATAAGAATTATTTTGTTGAAATAAATGTCATTTGAGATATCTTCTTTTTCAGACATACCCTTGGAATCAAGGATGACTTCGAATTTAATTTTTTGAGCTCCGAAGTGACAAAAGCAACTGATGTGGGAAATGCAGACTCATTCATTGATGGGGCAGGAATTGGTTGAAGGAGCAGGTAATTAACTTGTTAGGGTGGCGGGTTCCTTCCACCGCTTGCTCTCCTTGCATCTGATTCATGGTCTGAAGTCTCGGTAACATCCTGAATATTCCTTCTCCACACTGAGTATTCGGAGGCCAGAGTTGACAGGCATCATTGGGGATGTTGCATTTTCCAGAAGTGTAAATACTTGAATCTTTGTCTTATTTGTCTAGTACACTCTTCCCACGACATAACTAAGATTAGAGTGCCCGTTTCAGATTTCAGATTTATTGTCAGAGACATGACATCACATACTAACCTTGAGATTTCTTTTTCCTGTGGGCACGACAGAATTACCACTAATTGGTAGTGCAAAAAATATACAGTACACAGTGTAAAACATGTAAACAAACAAAGAACTGTAAACTGACTGTGCAACAGAGATTATGTAGTACTGTTTTGGGTGTCTTTTGTCATTCATCCTAACCTTTCAATGTAATCAAAGAGTAAATAGGGCCACAAATATATGGAATAGAATAATGGCCAGAGATAGTATATTAGCATTACTTTGGTGTCCTTCCAATAGAGGAGTTTGCATCAAAACATTATGATGTTTCTCCAGTGCCTTTTCTATGCAAGCCAAATCTCAGAAGCCTATATGGAGGTCTCAGATTCCTGCTTCCTTGTATCAGTTTTGTACCAGGTCTGAGGTCTTCCTATCAAATAACTTTCACGGAGGAATAGTGGACACCATGAGCCACAGTTTCTGAATGAGCAGGAAATGTAATTGCACTGGGAATTCCCATTTACAACACAATTGGGGGAAGAGTTTCACAGCTGTTATTTGCTTTAGTTTCTGAATTAAAAACAGCTTTAGCTGATTCAAAATTACATTTGCATTTACACATTGCAGCAATTAAGATTCTATTTTGGTCTTCATACTTATATTTATTTAGGGCTTCAATTGCATGATGCTTTGTTTTGTAATTGAAAATCAAGCTTTTCCAGAGTGAAGCAGATAATTTGGCTTTACTTTGGTTATCCAGCTTGCTTCAGTGAAATTTGTACTCTTCAAATGACTTCCACATTAATGGGTGCACAAGTTGATGTCATTCCCTGAACAATACAACAACACAAATTTTGAACTGTTTTGTCCTGGGGTTACCTGTCATTATGTATTCCCTAGGCAATGATGCTCCAGACTGAGGGCACGCCCAAAGTTGCACTAACAATTTTGTCTTAAAAATGTCTATTGTGACTCAAGCCACAGACCCACCTTCAAAGCACAAATAACCAAATTAGATTTTGGATTTGGCACTCTGTATTCTAGCATTCACTAAGAGGCAGTGAGTTTTTGAGATGCCTCGCTCTCCCATATTGTAATATCAGAAATATATGTGTTTTATTTTATCTAAGAACATAAAAGGTGCTTGATATTTACACATCCATTCTTTTATTTCTAATTTATCCACAAATATGAACAATAAAATTTTCACCCGTATACCCACCTTTTAAATTAAAGATGTATCATAACAAGATTACTTTCTGATAAACATCAAATCTGATGCTCTATATTTTGATCAAGTTCAAATTACATTAAAGGTTTGTTTTAAACAATTTCCCAGTAACTTATTCTAACCTGGTCAAATCCAACAAATGATTCCTGTGAATGACTTTACATGACATGAATACAAGGCAACTTAATATCACATTCATGAATCTAGATTAACTTCATTCAATTTTTTTACGTTGATATTCATTCCAGTAAAGTGAATCTGTGGAAGTGTTTTTTTTTGTGATTATCTGTGAGATAGAACACAGCACAGTCTCAAATTTCTAAATAGAAAACATTTAACAATAATATTAGCAAGTAGGTCACACAAAGAAAGTTATGGTATGGAATCAATAGGAAGTAGAAGTTAGCTTAACTGTGGTGATTAAGAAATTAGTTAAATGCTTGAGAAACCAGGAAATTATCGATTGGTCTGGTAGACATGAATGGCCTATTATACTTGCATTTATCTAGGGATATCTAGAGTGTGTTTCAAGACAGTAAAGGCAGAAGCCTATCCCATGGTTCTTATTCAGATTTCAAATTTATTGTCAGAGGACATACATGACATTCACATACAACACTGAGATTCCTTTTTCCTGTGGACACGGCAGAGTTACCACTAATTGGTAGTGCAAAAAATAAACTGCACACAGAGTGAACATGTAAACAATCAAAAAGAACTGTAAACAGATACCCAATGTAAACAAACTGATTATAGTGAGAGCAACCAAAAAAAATCAATAAAGTGCATAAGTAAGAGTCCTTAAATTAGTTCCTGATTGAGTTTGTTGTTGAGGAGTCCGATGGTGGAGGGGCAGCAGCTGTTTCTGAACATGGTGCAAGTCTTATGGCATCTATACCATTTTACAGATGGCAGCAGTGAGAACAGAGTGTGTGCTGGGAGGTGTGGGTCTTTGATGATTACTGCTGCCCTCCGATGGCAGTGTTCCCTGTAGATGTACACAATGGTGGGAAAGGTTTTGCCTGTAATATCCTGAGCTGTGTGTCCACTACCTTTTGGAGGGCTTTATGGTCGTGGGTATTGATGACCGCATACCAGGCCATGATACAGCTGTTCAGCACACTTTCCCGCAAACATCTCTAGAAATTTGCCAGGGTTTCTGGTGCCAGACAAAACCTCTGCAAAATCCTGAGGATGTAGAGGCACTGATGTGGTTTCTTTTTGATGCCGTTGGTGTGTTGTGTGCAGGAAAGTGTGACTTCCAAGAACCTAAATTTGCTCACCCTCTCCAGCTCTGATCCCCAAATGATCACTGGATTGTATACCTCTGGCTTTCCTTTCCTGAAGTCAACAATCAACTCCTTAGTTTTGGTGAGATTGAGTGCAAGGATGTTGTTGGTGCACCATTCAGCCAAGTTGTCAATCTCCATCCTGTACGCTGACACATCCCCTTCCTTTATACAACCCACTACCGAGGTATTGTCAGCATATCGAGTTACATAGTTGTAGGTATAAAGTGAGTAGAGCTGGGGGCTAAGAACACAGCCCTGTGGTGTTCCAGTACGGATGGAGATTGTGGAGGAGAAGCTATTACCAATCTTCACTGATTGTGGTCTGGAGGTGAGTAGGAGTTTGTGAATGTAATTTGAAACTAAAAATGAGCTCTTAAAGTTGGTTATTTTCAACACCATCCTAATCTTCCAATGTAGTTGGAGTGTAAATAGGGCCACAAATACTGGGAAAAGTCCATTTAATACATTATTCATCGAAAGGAGTGATCTATGAACATCAGAAAATATGTACCAAAATAAGTATTTGGCATGTTAAGCCAAACGGATTGTTTATAATTTCCACAGTTTTTTTTTCCAACAAAGAAACGGAGTTCAAAAGGCTATGGTTCACAATGCTGGACACAGCTAAAAGTAAAAAAACACAGTAGATTTGGAAATTGGCAAGAAAACACATGTAAGGTATTTATTGTGAACTGAGATGGAAGAATAGAGCCAGTTCAACAAAGCACTGACTACATAAATATTAATAAAATAGAGAATCTGATGAAACATTGATTCGGAGAATGGGGAGACTGAATGTTCAGGAGGGTTATCAACTGTTCACCAATGACTTAATGTAAAAAGTATAATTAAAAGACTATTGGCATATTAATATAAATTACATCCAATAAACTGGAAAATCAGCTGGTCTAGCACCACCAAAGTGCCATTTGTCAGATTAATGGAGTTTGACTGTAGTTAGACTGGCCATATTCATATAAAGATCATCAGAATCAGTTGGAGGGAGGATATCCTATGAAAGGTAAAAGAGTTCCTGATTACCTCAGATTCTTCCTACCACCTACTGGTATAAGTCAAGAGTGAGATGTAATACTTTCAACTTTCTTAGATGTGTGCAGGTACAACACTTGAGAATCTCAAACCTATTCAGGTCAAAGCCATCCACTTAATTGGCAACCTAGTCACTTCCTCAACTATTCAATCTCAACACCACAACAGTGTGCATTGGCTATAAACAGGAATCCTTACCCAAAATGGCAACAAGCTGGCTTTGCATAACAGCAGTCTGTTTATGTGGCAGCCTTGTGCAAAGTGTTCTGCAATGGACATACTGTAAAAGCCTTGTTATCTCGAATTCAAACAACTGGCAGCATCAAGCAACTGACAAAAAAAACATTGTAGAAAATAAAGAGGTAAAAAATAGAGAAGTTTGAAATTTGTGAACCTCGCCGTTAGTTCGCCAATTACGCAACACACAATCTCTAGCAAGCAGAAAATTCACTTGTCCGGCACTTACCAATCCCCATAGATGCTAGATATCAGGGATTTTACTGTAACAATGTTGGCAAATTCTGCTTAATTTCTGCTGGATTCCATACTTAATTGCATTGAATATTTGTGGTCTGGTAGCATAATAATCATGCATATCTGTCAGCCTTTTCTATGGCCAATGTCTTCTGAGTACTGTACAGCAGATCTCATCCCCTGCTTTTCTTTCTGTTTGTCCCAATCTGTGCTGTTCCCTCTTCCTTTCAGCACTTCTCTGGCAGTGTCCGTAACTGGTGGCTGGGTTTTCAGCTCTATTTAGTGGGGCTGTGACCATCATCTCTCTGCTTTTGTTGTTTCTCTGCAACTTCTTCAGGTTGCACCTTTTGACTACCCACAAGGAAAAGGACACAAGGGTAAGGGAGTGCTTAGAAAAGGGTAAAGGTGAAAAAAAGAGATATATGCATTTGGTGCATGGAAAATAAAAGAGATGTGATGAGTTGGAAGTGAGAAGTGTGCTGGGGGACTAGGAATGAAAACAAAATCCTTTCCCACCCTCCCATTCACTAATGTCTGTGTGACAGCTGCTCTGATAACACTTTGAGAATAAGGATGTGCTCAGTGTGTATTCCCTGTGAGATTTCAGACATTTGTGAGAAGTCCTTCATGTTTTCAGAGTTGCACGACCTTATCCTACAAGAGAGAGAGGGAAATAGGTCAATGGCTGCCATTGCTAAAATGCTGGAAGTTTGTACTGCTTCGAATAATACTACATGATTGAGGGTGAGGTGAAGTGCATGAAAATTAGTTCTGAATGATAGCATTTCAAGTCTCTGAACTACCTGCAAGACTGCATTCATTTCCTTGCTTATAATCACAAGGCATTGTCCTCCATTACTGGCTACTCCCTAGACTATATGCCCCAGCATCCTGTCAATGTAGAACCTACTTCCGAATTTGCACCTCGTCCAGCAAACTTCCAGAATAATGACTGAAAACTCCTTTCAAGTTACGCCAACCTTCATTGTTTCAGAGGTCCGATTCACTTCCTTCCACACTGTGAGCATCCATGCTGGCCAGAATACACCTTCCCCTTAAATGATGCAGGCTGACCTTAAGCAGCATAAAATGGCTTGAACTTGGAACAATAAATTCTGATTTGGATTCAAGTTGATGTACATGATCATGATGTCCAGTTTGAAGCTGGCAATCAACAGGAACAGATCATTTGAGCTGTCCTCATTAATCCTCTTACAATCCAAATTAATATTTAAATAACTAAACAGCGTTTTTATTCCATTGGCTTGTCAATATTCCCCTACTTGTGTTTACCTTTTAAAAGTTCATATATTTAAATGTTTATTGCAGACCTTCATATCAGTAGCAAATGGAAAAAATAACAACTCCAGGCAGGAAAAATCTGAAAGGGTGTGGATTTGCAATGAAAAAAGTAGATTAAAGTTTATGCAAGAATGGCCATTTATTTTTTATTGGTTAGTAGAATTCATTAAGGTAAGGCCTCCCAATAATTTTCTTGTGGGTTTATTTGGAGAATGACCAACTCCAATTAATTCCCAGTCATGGTGTGTAAAAAAAATGATCTATTTCATGATAAAAATCATTTTGGTCACATTTTTTTCCTTTTGGTGCGAATATAATCATGTTTTGCCTAAAGACGCATTAGCAACAAGTAGCTAACATCTATATGGATTTCAAGTACTTTGGCAATAATAAAATGGCTGCTTAGGTATCCTGTGAGAGCAATTTTAGTGTTATCACCTTTTAAACATTCTGTTTTGCTGATGCTCCTTGATAATATATTGTCAGGATCATTCAATGAAGTGTCGTTTACAAGAGTGTGAAAGATTTGTAATTCACAAACACTGCAGGTGCAAGTGAATTATATTACCATTGTAGTTCACAGCCCAGGTTAGCTTTCCTAACCTCTGACCTCTTGAGGATGTAATACTTGCACTGTGTGATTTGTCACAAGATGTGATTTCAACACAGTTGTGTGACTTAAGAATTTTCAAAATGTGCCTTGAAAACTTGAATCATTTTTGAAATCTTACATCTATGAAACAATTTGAATGTGAGATGTCAGAAATGTTTAATTTTATTGCATAAATATTTATTATATACTGAATTTGTTTCAATAGTGAGGTGATAAAACTATGTTGAGTCTTCAGTAGCTTGGGTTGAATAAAAAAATCTAATTGCTTCAATATATTAGAACAATTCTACTTAAAATAATTACAATAATGTTTGTTCTGTTACATTATAGTATATGACATTATCAGTCTTGATTTAAAAATGTTACAGTACATCGGCTTTCTCCAGTTTCTTGACCTTAGATGAGCATTCAATTTGAAAGTCAAATAAGACTCTAAAAGATTTTAGAAGTTAATACCCATATAAAATCTGAAATAGAGATTCTCAGAGCTTTTAATGCATGAGTTTTCAATGAGCTGTCAGCATATCCTCTTAACCTTGATCCAAACATAGCACAAATATCTGAATCCCAGTGAGGGAATGAGAATCACTTGACATCAAGGCAATATTTGACTGAGTGTGGCATCAAGGAGCCTAGTTACACTGACAACTATAGGCATTGGGGGGAGGGGGGGGGGAACCAGTCTCAGAGTTGAAGTCATGCCTTGCACAAAGGAATAATTGTGAGAGCTCAATCATCCCAGTTGCAGGATTTCCTCAAGCTAGAATCTTCATTCCAACCATCTTCAGCTGCCTTAATCATGATTCATGATGAGGTCTGAAGTGGGGATATTCACTGACCACTAAACAAAGTTCAATTCCATTTACGTTCCACAGCAAATAAAACAGTCCATATTCGAACACAGCAAATTCTCGGCAATGCTCAGCCAAGCTTGTTTAACTAAGCTTGTTTCATTTGCCTAAATTTAATATATACCCCTCCAAACCTTTCCTATCTATTTAGCTGAATTAATGTCTTTAAAATTCTGCAGTTGAATACACCCCTCCAGCATTTCCTTTCATAACTCGTTCCACAAACCCACCACCCTCTGTGTGTAAAGGGTGCCCCTTGCATCCCTTTTAACACTTTTCCCTCTCACTTTAAACGTAGTGTTATGTGGTATAATTTTAGACCTGAACCCTGAAAAATGACTATAACTATCTACCTTACGTATGTTTCACACGGTTTTATCTCCCTCTACAAGGTGAGTCCTCAGCCTCCAGTGCTCCATGTAGAAAAGTCACAGCGTATCCAGCCTTTCTTAGTGCATGCCCACCAGTCCTGGTAGTGTTCTCATGGATCTTTCTTGCACTATTTCCACAGGACATCTTTTTTTTCCTTTATCTGGGTGACCAGAACTGTGCACTATTCTCCAAGTTTGATCTCACCAACGTCTTGTGCCACCTGCAACATAATTTCCCAGGTTATGTGCTCAATATTGTGACCAAGTGCCTCCACCGCCATGACTACCCAAATAATAAAATAAATCTGCAAATCATAAGATGTGAATCATATTTATTATCACTATTGTTTACACTCTCGCAAATCAATTCCTGAAAGGGGACTGAAGAAATAATGCCTAAAGAAAATTCTGTTGATCTTTCAAGATATTAGGCCAAATAGAACTCAATGTGGAAAAACAAAACAATGTTACTCTGGAGAGAAAAAAAACTGTATATTTCCGTGTGTGTTGACCAGCATACATCGACCCCCATTTTCAGCCTAATTTTAAGGTTTTTATGGTATATCCAGCATATACGTCGCCCCCATTTTTCAGGTTGTCTGGACCTCTGTTAGGTCTGCATTGTTCATGAATGAGTGAGACAAACACCAGACTGAGTCGAAATCAGGGTTCTTTGTTCTTTATTACCGGATTGTAACACTTGCGACTAACAAAGTTAGTCGGAGAATGCATTCTGCCGTTATCAGCAAAATGGTGATTTTTTATACCCTTGGATACATGTTTAGAACATCATCATATCATTACTTGTCCAATGACTAAAACTGTTGCTATCCTTTCCCTGCTAGCTTCCTGCCTCTCAATCCATCAATGTCTCTCTTATCTTGTAAGTACAAGGATGCATTCTGTTACTCCTTAGTACTGGGTGACTCCTTCTCCGGTCCCATCTCATGATGTTTTACCTAACAGGAGTACAAGGACACCTCCCCTTCTTGTTACTGCCCTGTACAGGGTAACTCCCTACACATTCCCATCTCATGATGTTTTACCTTACACCTCCCAGGAACAACCCAAATTTTTTTTTAAACAAACACCCCAATCACAAGTAACAAAATTAAATACGTTTTTTAAAAAAAACCTCAGCCTACCAGACAGCAACGGCGACAGCCCACTGAGCTGGAGCAGTGACATCATGCTCCAGGCAGAAGCAGAAACCTTGCCCTACCAGGCAGCAGCGGCGATGGCCTACAGAGCTGGAGCACCAACATTGTGCTCCTAGCAGGAGCAGGAGCCTCGACCTACCAAGCAGGAACAGTGATGGCAACCTCAGGGCCCCAGGTAGGAGCCATTATGGAGGTGTCAGGGAGCAGCAGCGCCGGCGGTGGAGAGGTACTTCCAGCATCGACTTCTACTCCAAATTTATGTCAATTTGTTTTTTTCCAGTAAATTTAAGGTCTCAAAATTATATCCGCTGTATAAGTCGACTCCCTTTTGAGAATTTCTTTAGGGTTTCGTGACTCGACTTACACGCAAAAATATACCGTAATTGGGAAGAAGAACATGTATTAAATTTATGTCAGTGCAGTATATAACCAAACATATGTCAAATTATAATGATGTGTTATTAAATTGTTTGCGCTGTAGATAATTTAAGTGTAAATAAAGGCATTCATAGGCATACGACGAAAGGTTATGTTGTGGTTGCTTGAGACCACCCATTTCTAAGAAATACTGAATATTGTTACCTCCAGAATGGATAAAGGTGAACCATAAAATTGATTCTGGTTATCAGGAGGTACAGTTGTCGAATTTGTTTCCTCAGTTGCTCTTTACTATTAATATACTGTCAATAATTTGCATGAAAAGACTGTGTGTGAATCATCCAACATCTCTTGAAATAGATGCAAAGTTCAGTGGGAAAAATGAGCCACAAAGAGAATTTAAAGTATTTGGAAAGTGATGCATATTTAAGCAAATGACAGCAGATGGAATATAATCAAGGAAAATTTGAATATGTTCACTTTGATGGCAAGAATAAGACAAAAAAATGTAAATGGCAAGACACAAGAAAATATTGCTGTGTGGCAGGATCTTGGTGTGCTGGTAACTACAAAGGATTAACTTGTAGGCAGAGCATGCAATTGAAAGTTCTAATTGTTTGTTTGCCTTCATTGAAAGAATATGAACGATGAAATAGTGAACTCTTGCTGCAGTTGTGCAGGCGATAGTGAGCAGTTTTGGTCCCTGCGCCTAAGGGATATTCTTGTATCGGTGCTGTGTGACATAGGTTGACATTTGATAACTGAAATGAAGAGATTGTCAACCGGGATAGTAAAAAGTTATACTAAACAATGTTAAAATTTAATTTGCTTTTTTTAAAAATTTAGACATACAACATGGTTACAGGCCATTTTGGCCCACGAGTCCATGCCACCCAATTTACTCCCCATCAACCTACACCCCTATTACATTAAGATACCTTAAGAATAATGGAAGGTATTATTATTGAAGGTTTCAAAAGGGATCAACAGGCAATGCACAGAAATGCTGTTTCCTCAAACTTCCTTTTGCAAATTTTTGTATGCTTCTGAAGACCCAACTGCGCTGGGTGGGTCACGTCTCCAGAATGGAGGACCATCGCCTTCCCAAGATCGTGTTCTATGGCGAGCTCTCCACTGGCCACCGAGACAGAGGTGCACCAAAGAAGAGGTACAAGGACTGCTTAAAGAAATCTCTTGGTGCCTGCTACATTGACCACCACCAGTGGGCTGATATCGCCTCCCACCGTGCATCTTGGCGCCTCACAGTTTGGCGAGCAGCAACCTCCTTTGAAGAAGACCGCAGAGCCCATCTCACTGACAAAAGACAAAGGAGGAAAAACCCAACACCTAACCCCAACCCATCAATTTTCCCTTGCAACCACTGCAACCGTGCCTGCCTGTCCTGCATCGGACTTGTCAGTCACCAGCGAGCCTGCAGCAGATGTGGACATACCTCTCCATAAATCTTCGTCCGCAAAGCCAAGCCAAAGAAGAAAGAAATAATCCAGACAGTAATGGCTAAATCTCAATGTTATCTGATTGCATAAAGATTTAAAAATGCAATTCTCAGTACAGCAGTACAGACAAGAAAAATTAGCTCACATAGTAATAAAAAAAATTGTTTTAGTCAGATAGGTTTTTACATGTCTAAACATGCCAGCTATTTTATTCATCTTCAGACAGTACATGCCAGGGCCATAATATTGACAGGATTTTTACATTTCACGTCATGGTATGTATATGTTTACTGATAACAGCTTAGACTTGACCGAGCACATCACTGGCTTCTGAAATCAATAGCAACACCGCAGTATTCATGTTACAGTAATTCAGGAATTACCAGATTTAAGAAAAATGAAAGACAAACGGTTTATTTTGTCATTTTAAGATAAGTTTTGGTTTTACTGTTCAAGAGTTGTCATACAATAAATCCTTCACAAACGTGGTTGCCCCTGTTTTATGTCCGGATCTATTAGAGACTGATTGATTGAGACTGATTGCAGTGGTTAGTAAAGAACACCATTCTTGCTTATCATTCAATCACCAGGATGGAAGAAAACAAACTGCAGAGAACTTAGTCATTTATTGTCTGGCAGTTCCTATATCCTGAACATGGCTATAGAACATGTATTTTAGGAAAACAAAGGCAATAGGAGGAATGAATGAGAAAACCAAAAACATATTGAAGGAGAAAAAAATTTTGAGTATGATGGAGTTGATCTGCTTAGCATTTGTAATAGTCTACCACATCTTAACTTTTCAAAATAAGACCATTACTATAATTTGTGTGTGGAACTAGTGTGGAAAAATTACTCAGATAGATAAAATATTGGGAATTTTGACCTTCAAATAATAAAATTTATTGCACAATAATTTTACTGGTAACTTACTAGTTTCAAGACAAAAAATATGAATTTTGTTCACATAAAACAAAGTAATATTTTTAAATGGTAATTTAGTTATGAAAATACAATCTGACTTTCAATTGTTTTCATGAATGCTACTTAGCTTTACTTTTCATGAAAATCACTTAATGTTAATGTCAGGATAATATAATCTCATTTTGTTTCCGAATCCTCAGCATGTTCTGTCTGCTTGTTGCTTTCACTGAATGCTGCAGAAGGTTAAACAAACATCAGAAAGTTGGGCCAGCTCACATACTGTTAAATAGCTAAATGTCCCACTATGGACCTAGCTTTCAAATTTGGAGTGGTTCTACTGGATTTTATTACCAATGTTGAATGTAGCGGCTCTTTTCTCTTTCACTAACATTTGTTGGAATGTCAGCCTCAGAAATCTGGGGTTAACTGTGTCTTCACCTGTACTTTTAACCTTTTGACGTTGAACATATACCAAGCAAACGTAAATTGCCACCTGTGTTTCACACATTAGAAATACTGCTGAGTAAACCTAAGAGCTATCCTAAAATAATCATCAGCAAACAAAGCATTTAAAAATAAAGTTGAGAGTTCTCGATTAAAACAGATTGGAAGGAATAAAATAATTAAACTACCCGGCACAATTCTATGTTTAATCCTCAGATAAATGTCACAGTTCATGGAAATAAAAATAAACAACAAGTACACTGAGATTTGCACAAAATATTAAAATGTATTTATTCAGGCTGACAATCAAAGTAAGTCCATAGATTTTTCCGTTTGCATTTCTGGAGCAGTCAGAGGGGTAGGGAAGTGGTCATCGCAGCAAGACATTCATATCCATTCTTGATGTGAGGCTTCTGCTGCAATTCAAGACCCTTGCTGCAACTGAATGGATGTCACACATTTTGGAAATTGGAAATTAAGTTATCAGTAAGGAGGGCAAGAGGGTTGGAAATTTGGGACAACCTGTGTAGTAATCAAAGAGTGGGAGTAGGAGATAACTGTTGGGAGGTGGGAGGAATGAGCTTGTGCCTTAAATCAGAGGTGGTCCTGTACATGTGTATGTTCGTGTATGTTATGTGTTAGTCCATGTATTGTCTGTTTGTGTCTGTCCATATGTAATGGGGGCCGAGTGGAAGACTTTGAACATTGTTTCTTGCTTGAGCTATATTTGTGGAGAGAATGAAATAGTAGATGGGTAAAGGTATTGGAGCCTGTGCCTCAAGTCAGGGAGTGAAGAGAGGACAAGAATCTGGGCTACATATTTGAATATGAGATAAAATTCAGCCAGAAGACCATGGAGGGAGGCCTGGGATCACATTGGAGAAATGGACCCAATAATGTAGTGATTAAATGTGGGGGAGGTGAGGAGAAGGGAGAGATAAAGGCCTCAGCCAGGTATTGGAGGCCTTGTGAGGAGTTGGGAGGAGAAATCAGTGTGGTCAATTCTTGCATTCTCGTGGAAAGAGCCCTGAAATTTGTACGTCAAAAGCAACAAGAGGCTCGTGATTTCTGTGACTGAGATTATTTGATATAATATAACATAATATTATTTTGGTATTATTTTTCCATTCTATTAAAAGGCCATAATTTGCCTAATTTGCTTTAATAGGTCTGTGCTTATTTTAAATCAATAGAGGTTGGTGGTAGGAGAGGAAGATGGTGATGATTAAATTGAATAATCCTAAAATGGATTTGGGATGTACTATAACTGATTACACTCTGTCAATTTGTTCTGAAGCTAACAGGTTTAATTCATGGAGACTATTCTTTTAAGCAATTGCTCTGAGTAGCAAGTATGATCATGCTCATTGCTATGTGCAGCAGTAGCCTGACTTAACTCACGAATGACTGATTCGACTGAAATAGCCCGAGTGCCTGTTAAAGGGGTTGTTTGCATCTGCAGAAAGAGAAGGGGATAATTTGAGAACTGAATCAGTGCTAGGACTCTGAGCAGCAGGAGCAATGGGGGGATCTGATTTGTCAGACAGTAGATGTGATGTCTTGGTGCAGCGTGGTCTAGTGTGGAACAGTGCGGGGTTTATGGAGCTGCTGCCTTACAACTCCACTGACCTGATTAAATGCTCACCTCAGGAGCTGTCCATAATGGGAGTGCTCTCTCCTTCCGTGACTTCATGGCTGTCTTCTAGCTGATTTGGGATTCTGTTTTACCCACATGTCAAAGATGTACAAGTTGGGAAGTTAATATATCCACATAAATTGCCTCACAGTATGGGTAGTAACCAGGAGGAGGTTTCTGACCAATATTTTACCTAGTACTGTGAGTCTTCATGGGGTCCAGAATAAATCTGAAAGCTTCTCAGTTCTACCCTCTTCTGCCTATATGCTACAAGATATGTGCTGCAAGAAAGTTGATATCCACTATGAGATCTGCTGCCAAGTCTTGTTCAAGTTTATTGTCATTTTTGATAGGTCCAAGCCAGCATAATTTCATGAATGGATGATCCTGTCTGACCAACCTATTGGAACTTTTTGAGGAAATCTCAAATAGTGTGTTCAAGGGAGAGGCTTGTGGATGTAGTTTATTTGGATTTTCAAAAGGCCTTCGATAAGGTGCCGCATAAGAGGCTGCTTCATAAGATGAGAGTATGTGGAATTACTGGAAAAATAATAAATTGGGTAGAGCACTGGCTGATAGGCAGGAAGCAAAGGGTGGGAATAAAGAGATCCGATTCTGGTGGGTTGCCTGTTATTAGTGGTGTTCTACAAGGGTCGGTGTTGGTCTGCTTCTTTTTACAATGTACATTGATGATATAAATTGTGGATTAAATGGTTTCATGACAAAGTTTGCAGATGATACCAAGATAGGTGGTAGAGTACAAAGTGTGGAAGAAATTGAAAGCTTGCAGAGAGACATGTACAGCTTAGGAGAATGGGCGATGAAATGACAGATGAGATATAATGTTAAGAAATGTATGGTCGGATTATTATTTGGATGGGGAGAAAATGTAAACCTCAGAAGTACAATGGGACTTGGGGGTCCTTGTGAAGGATAACCTGAAAGTTGACCATTAGGTTGGATCGGCAGTAAAGAAAGCAAATGCTATGTTGGCATTTGTTTCAAAGGAGATTGTGCATAAGAATAAAGAGGTGTTGATGAGACCCTATGGGGGTCCTCATTTGGAGTATTGTGTCCAGTGTTGGGCCCCATATCTTAGAAAGGATATAGTAAGGTTGGAGAGGGTACAGAGGAGGTTTACCAGAATGATTCCAGAAATGAGAAGGCTAACATATTAGGAATGCTTAGCAGTTCTTAGACTCTATTCATTAGAATATAGAAGAATGAGAGGGAATCTCATAGAAACATTTCAAATAATGAATAGATTGGACAGGGTAGATGTAAATAAGATGTTTCCCCTGTTGGGTGATTCCAGGACAAGAGGGCACAGTCTTAGAATGAAAAAGTACCAATTTACAACAGAGATGAAGAAAAATTTCTTTAGCAAGAGGGTAGTGAATTTGTGGAATTCGTTGCCACATGCAGCTGTGGGGGCAGGATCATTGGGGGAATTTAAAGGGGAAATTGATAGGTATCTAATTAGTCAGGGTATCATGGGATATGGGGACAAGGCCGGAACTTGGAACTAGATGCGAGAACAGTTTAGCTCAGGGAGGTTTCACGCAGCAGACTTGATGGGCCTGATGGCCTGGTTCTGTTCCTTTTTTTTGTGATCTTGTGATACGTATACACCCCGACGAAACAGTGTATCTTTGGACCATAGTGCACACACACAGACACACAGTATTGCCTACACTCAAACATATATAAATTGCAATCCAAAATAGACATAAAAATAATTGTGAAACAAAAATCTGCAGATGTTGTGATTGTAGTAAAAACATGCCAAAATGGTGGAGGAACAGCCAGCCTTTTCAGCATCCATAGGAGACAAAGATATATTGTGGACATTTCAGGTCTGAGCCCTTCTTCAAGGAATAAGCAGAATGAGCCAGAAGCAAGAAATCTTAGAAAGTCTGACTACTTTGGTGATGCCTCATGTACCCATGATTAACTCGTTCACTTCATCCACTTTGCTGCCAAATTCCATCCTGACCTCAAATTCACAATCCCTCTCTAGCAACACTCTCCCTTTCCTCAATCTCTCTGTCTCCATCTTGGCAGACAAACTCTTGAAGGGCTCAGGCCTGATTCACCAGTAATATATCTATGGACACTGAAAAGACCAGCGGTTCCTCCAGCATTTCAGTGTATTATTAATATAAAAATAATAAGGGTTTCTAGAATTGTTCAACAGTTTCACCACTTGTGGAAAGAAGCCTCCAGACAATCCATTGATGAATGGCCTGTTGTTGCTTCTATTTCTTAAGCTCTTGTGAGCCATGCAATAAAACAATTAAAATTAGTAATTTCTATACATTATGCAAGTCAAGAATGGTGTAAATTAGTTGCATGAGATCCCACAAGCCATGCATTTCTTCAGCTGCATTATTCACATTCTCCTGCAGAGGGAAGGATTCTGACAAAAATATCCCATTCCCAGCAATTCCTGTCTCTGCTTTCTTTCTGTTGCTGGCCATCATTGCTTCCTCTTGGACACAATCAAAAAATAAAAGGTGAAGGTAATCAACACAAAATAAAAAATACATACCAAATTCTGCATCAAAACATTTAAAATTGCATGGAAACATCAATTACTCAGCCTTGAACCTTTCCTTATTCCTTTTGTGAATGCTGACATAGCAGATTTATACTCTATTCAGTCACTAATACAACCCTCACTGGTGCTACAAGTCAGTTTTCTAGGATGTCTGCCAGATACACACAACTTAATATTGTGCAAGCCGATCAGCCACTGACTGCAGGCTGCCCTATTAAGGTTCTTTTCTGAGTTCCCTGTAGCAGAACCCATGAGCAAGCTTGTACCTGAGGGGCTTCAGGCCCAGTTACTACATTTCTATGCAGTCGGAACGCCAGTTGGTAATTGGGAGCATTAAATTAAGGACTAATATAATTTCATCTTTACTCTCAACTTACTCTTTGACCACCATTTGCTCATGCAGCCTGAAATGAGAAAGGCACAAGAACAGGAGGGGAAAATGTTAAAGGTACAAGATTATTCCCACTGCAGTTTGTAAATCAGAAGAAATTTTGGTTTTTGGGGGGGAAGATGAGGATATCATTCCCTTGCATCATTTCAGCCCCAACTCTTGCTGCAGCAACAATAAAGGCTGCAAATGCAACAAACACCATTTCCTTCCAATATCGCTGACCACAGCCATGATCAGCAGAAGTAGTGATGTGTTGGGGAGTCTCGTTCTTGACCTTTCATTGTTGACTAGTTGGGAATATGTGCAATGCACAAAAGTGCTGGAGAAACTCAGCAGGTCATTTAGGATCTCTAGAAAGCAAATGGAGAGAGCCAACATTTTGGGCAAGCGCCCTTCATCAAGGAATGAGCAAAAAGAAAGCAGGGGAATAAAAAGGTGGGAGGGGGAAGGAGAGGGGAAAAAAGAAGAAGAGGCAGCAGGAGGAGCACAGGCCAACAGGCAGGAAGTCAAAGATGGTTATGGTGGGAGGACGGAAGGAAAAAGCTGAGGTGATAAGCTTCTGGATATGAATTTGAGGCTTTTAACCATGCTGAGAGGCTAAGGGTGTGATGGAGAAGATGAATGATGAATATTCTCTCCCAATGGGTAGAGAATATTGGTTCAAAATTGTAATTTTGTGGTGGACTGAGTAGTGTGTAAGTCTGGTACTTTATTGGGTATGATAATATTATGGCTCAAAGTGTCACTACCAAACAGGCCTAACACAATGAGTGCCTTTCCTTTACATATTACCTAAATCCAGGGCTTGTGCATCACATCGAAAGGCCGTGAATGATCTGCTGATTGGAAGGATTAAAATGAAGGTTGTCATGGGTGACCAATAGCAATTGGTAGGGGAAGGGAGGCAGGGCACAGTCAAGTCAGAAGATCATTGCTTGGGCAGACAGAGACAGGCAAAGATGATTGAAAAGGAGGGAGATGTTCACAGGACTTGTGGTTCAGGTTTTATGAAAAAAATACTTATGAAAATCAGAAAGGTTCCCTTTACAAGTCTCATCATCCAGTTTTGATTCGCTTCACCCCACACAACAGTCTCCGTATCTGATCCTACCATTTCCCGGGCCCTGCTATGACAACTCTTAACTTTTCTACTCAATGGTTCAATTTGTGGCCCTCCTTTATATTGCATCAGACCTGGACTTGCCTCACTGGGCATTTGTTGGTTTAAACCTCAAACCCCATGAAAGGGCACATTTATTGGCCTGCCACCACGTGACCACTTTATGTGGCTCTGCAGGTGGTGATAAATTTTAAGTCAGACTATTTAACTTAATTCTTGACTATTGGTGTGAGGTTATTGATTTTTATTTAGCACTCAGTCCAGATCCTCAGACATACAGTCCTGAAAATGGCCCCTAATACTTGGGCAGCACAGTTAGTATAGCGGTTATTACAGTGCCAGCAATTGGGACTGGACCGGGGTTTAGATCCTGCACTGTCTTTAAGAAGTTTGTATGTTCTCCCCGTGTCAGCTTGGGTTTTCTCTGTGGGCTCTGGATTCCTCCCACCATTCAAAACATACTGGGGATGTAGGTTAATGGGGTGTAAATTGGGTCCCACAGACTTATGGGCTGAAATAGCCTGTTACCGTGCTATATGTCTAAATTAAAAAGTATATTTTTAATCACTGCCTGTGGGTATCTATCTGGATCAGTGTTTCTCAACCTTTTTTTTTGGTCTGAGGCCCACTTCGCTTCCAACCTAATGTATCATGACCCACTAGTGGCAATGAGTAAGCAAGATTTTCAAGTCAAAGGCATCTGTAAGAAACACATCTGCCAGAATATCTTTTAAAAAAAATTTTAAGAACATAAAACACTGCAAGCACACACTGAACATAAAAGCTCCCAATCAAAATCAAAGCTCAAGCCCTTTTAATGAGACTCCTGTTCCTGAAGTTTCTTCACCAGTTTCCATGTACCTGGTTGTGTTTTAGATACTGCATAACTGAGATCTTCCTCCACTTCAATGTGATTTTGAGCCTTTGTTTACAACCGCAGCCACATTGAAATGCCTGATAATGTGAAGGGCAGGATCTTCTGAAGACACTCATTTGCAATGTTGAGGTAACTATCTGTTATTTTTGGCTAAAATTCAGGGCTAGATGCATCTCTGCATCCAGAATAGTTTTGAAGGTTATCTAGGACTTTGTTGACTTAAACAATAAAGGAGTCCTACATTTGAGCAACTTTTTATTAAATTTAATTTACTAAATTCTTTTTTTTAGATATTTGCAAATTAGAGACTTTCTCCATTCTCAATTCAAACCTTTCCCAGGCTCCTGTTATGAATTTGATAGAAACAATTTACAATTTTCAGCCATCTCAGAAAAGGTTAATATCTGTTGTATATGATGCTTTGTTGAAATCAAAGCAAACCTTATTGGACAAAATTAAGAAGACATGGGAGCAGGACCTTCATATTTCAATATCTGATGATTCTTGGAATTCCATTTTTAAGTTGATTAATACATCTTCTTTATGTGCCCATCATTCAGTACTACAGTTTAAAGTTGTGCATAGAGCTTGTATATCAAAAGTTAAATTAGCTTGTAGTGACCCTAATGTTAGCTCTCTTTGTGACAGATGTAAGAATGAGGACAGTTCACTAATACATATGTTCTGGTCTTGTCTGACCCTAGTCAAATATTGGGAAGAGGGTTTCTGTACTGTATTAATAATTATGAATTCAAACTAAACATCAGATCTGTTAATATCCTTGTTTGGGATGGTTGAACAGAAGGTGATGAAATTGTTTTCATCTCAATGCCTTTGCTTCTCTTATTGTAAGACGAGTAACTTTGATCAGATGGAAAGATGCTGTCCCACCCATTCATAATCAATGGTTGGAAGAGTGGGCTGAAAGGTGGCAGATGGAATTTAATGTCGATAAGTGTGAGGTGCTTCATTTTGGGAAGAATAACCAAAATAGGACATATGCAGTGAAGGGGAAGGCATTGAGGAATGCAGAGGAACAGAGGGATCTTGGAATAATGGTTCATCATTCCTTGAAAGTGGATTCCCATGTAGTGAAGAAGGCTTTTGGTATGCTGACCTTTATAAATCATAGCATAGAATATAGGAGCTGGGAGTTGATGTTGAGACTGTTTAAGGCATTGGTGAGGCCAAGTTTGGAAAATTGTGTGCAGTTCTGGTCTCCAAATTATAGGAAGGATCTAAATAAGGTAGAGAGGGTACAAAGAAGGTTTACTAAAATGCTGCATACATTGCAGTATCTAGAATACGGAGAAAGACTGGGTAGACTGGGACTTTTTTCATTGGAGCATAGAAGGTTGAAAGGGGATTTGATAGAGGTATTTAAAATTATGAAGGGAATAGATAGAGTAGATGTGAATAGGCTCTGTCCCCTGAGGATAAGGGAGATTGGAATAAGGGGTCATAAGTTAAGGTTTGGGGGCAAAACTTTAAAAGTAATATAAGAGGATGCTTCTTCACTCAGACAGTGGTGGCTGAGTGGAATGAACTTCTGGGAGAGGTAGTTGTGGCAGGGTCAATTCTGTCATTTAAGAAGAGGTTAGATGAGTACATGAATGTGAGAGGGGTTGGAGAGTCATGGACAGGGAGTAGGTAGGTGGAACTAGTTGGAGTTTCACGTAAATCGGTGTGGACTAGAAGAGCTGATATGGCCTGTTTCTGTACTGTGATTGTTATATGGTTATATGTTATATGGGTATGATATAACGTCATATATAACTTAGGAGAAAATAAGATGTTCAACTAGTGTTTGAAACTTTTCTTATCTTTGGGGCTCCTTTTTGAATTACTTTCATAATCTTTAATGGGAATAATAATTATGCAACTTGTGATTCTCATAGATTTTGTGTTTCTCTTATTTTGACTCATAGTGTACTTTTTCTTTATATTGCCATTTAACTTTGGAATGGTTTAAGGCTTGGATTATAAAATCTTTTTTTTTTGTTTTACTCTTTTTTCAATATATCCTTGAATTAATAATGTTGTATGAGGTTAAAAAAAATCTGTTAATGAGTTTGCTTACTTTGTTACAGCTGTATAGCTGTTATGCATCAATCATTTTTCTATATTTATATATTATTAAATAAAAACCATAAAATATTGAAAAAGGAAGAAAAAAACAAGAAAGGGGGTCCTTATCGGCTGATTTCTGGGAAGTAGAGCAGGAATTCTTGTCAGATGCAGCTGAGAGGTGAGACAACTTCCTCTGCAGCATCAGAATCTACTCCATTAACAGCTGCTGTTGAAAGAGATTCAAACATGGCAAAGTTTCCTCCCTCAGCCTTGTGTTTCTAGTTTTCAATCTTTTGAATAAATGGATTGAGAGCATCAACCAATTGGATGATCATTGTACTTTTGCGTTGCGCCCTAAGATTCAATTTGTTCAATTGATCAAAAATATTCCCAAGGTGTAGGTAAGGCAATATTACCCACAGCTTTTCATTGAAGCAGGTTTCCAGTTTGTCCTTTTTTTGTATCTTCAAGAACAACTGTAACTCTTATTGTAGTTCAAACATGGCAGTAATGTTTCCTGTTGATAGCCAATATACTTTGGTGTAGTAGAGCAGATTCTTATGCTCTGAATCCATATATTCTCACAATGGTTTGAACAGCTGATTTTTCACATAGTTCAGAATTTTTCACAATTTGACCGAAAGATTTTTGAAGCAAGAACTTACCAATGTTACATATAATGAACAGCAACAACTTATGGAGATTGGTCTCGTACAAGAGTTCGGAAGCCATTTTCAGTCCAGGCATGGCAGGTGCACCGTCGGTGCACACTCCACACAGATTGTGCCAGTTCAGACCCTCACAGTTAAAAAAAAACTTGATATCTTTCCATCACATCCACAGCTCTGGTATTTGTCTCCAGGATTCCCCCTTTAAATACCAAACAAAGGCATGAAGCTGGATTCATTCAGCTGAATATAGAATGATCCAAATGTAGCATCCCTTATTTCTGCACTTCCCTTTTCTTTTATGTCGTTAGATAAACCAGCAATCCTCCTTTGCACTGAGACTCACCCTGACCTCGGTGGATTGGGAAGTCTTCATGGCCCACATATAAACATCTGCAGCCCACTGGTGGTGAACCACTGAATTGGACAGTCTCTGGCCTCTTTCAAGTCCCCTACTTGAAAAACAAATTCTCTCTCACCACTGGAGGATATCTTCTGGGTCTGGATGAATCACTGCATTCTTGTTGCAGCCAGAGTGCTCCTTTCCTTTCAGCCTGACAAAGTAATGGTGGTGTTTTAGCTGACACCAGACCCATGGACACTGTAGCCTTAGACGATATTGGGTAGTGTTGACTACAAGAGGCAATCCAGCTGGCCTCTTTCAAGTCCCCTACTTTGATTCTCCTTCATCCAGACTTAGATTGTCAAAAAACAAATTCTCTCTCACCACTGGAGGATATCTTCTGGGTCTGGATGAATCACTGCATTCTTGTTGCAGCCAGAGTGCTCCTTTCCTTTCAGCTTGACAAAGTAATGGTGGTGTTTTAGCTGACACCAGACCCATGGACACTGTAGCCTTAGACGATATTGGGTAGTGTTGACTACAAGAGGTACTTGGAGGAGAAACTATGAGCGTGGATCTGGCAGCCTTTGCAATTAGTGCCCTGATGCAGGATGTCAATTCAAAACATCCTTCACCCCTTTGCCTCTACAATGCTGCTTGGCCTAGTGAGTTCAAGCAGTTTATTGTGTTTAATGTGGCCATCAAATTTAACTGTTGGGAGACAAAGTTGAAGATTAAGCGATTGCATGAACTACCTTTCACTCTGGTAGCTTGATAGAAATTGTACTCTTCCTGAACCTCTGGTTCTGTTGCACCTCCTTCTTCTCCTCTTCCTTTGTCTAGCAATGCTCACCCAACCCAGAATTGCTGACTGCAACTTTCCTTTGTTTACTTGGGCGGCATGTGCAGGAGAAGTAGAATCGCCATATCTGCAGGTACACAGGAGATAACAGATGCTGGAATCTGAAATAAGCACATTTTGCTGGAGGAACAACCTTGATGAATTCCTTTGGCTCACAATGTCAGTCTTGATGAGGGGGAAATTCAGCTTGAAACTTTGACCATTCATTTTCTCCTGCTTCACCCATTGGGTACTTCGCTTACCATCCTGGTAGCTCCTAAACCTTTCCCCTCCCATCCCATTCTGTTTCACCCAAATGAAACCTGGCGCTGAATCCCCTGAGATAAACTATCCAGTGTAATTCTGATAAATCCCACCGATTCTCGATCATGCATCAGTTTCAATGGCTGAATACTAATGATTTCAATCAAAAGAGTGTGCTCATTTTGCTCTGACTGCGCAAGCAAGGGCCTTGTTTTGTTTTCTCGAGTCTGCGTGTTGAATCTGATTCATAATGTGTCATAGGAAAAGAGTTTTCCCTATCTATAATGCTGGAATGTGGTAATAAGAGTTCAGATTCATTTGCTGACCAACAACAAACAGCAGGATTTGGGCTGATTCACCAGCTTTAGCTTCGTTTACAAGAATTTCAGGATCTTTGTCTCAGAAACCTTCCTCCTTCCAAATCCTGAGTTGCATTTCTTTTTGAATTATAATTTTATATAAAACATTTTGCAACATTATATTAAATTATCCAAAAGAGAATTTACCATTTATTATTTTGGTTTCTTAAATGTTAGTGCCAACTGTGAAAAAACCATAAAGTATTTCCAAAAAAAGGTATAAAAATAATAAATCAGGTAACTTGGCCATGTTTAATCAGTTTTCAATGGGTCATTGTGAGTGCCATCATTCAAAGTCAGAAATGAATTCACAAACTGACTTGCATGTTCTATCAGTGTTCTATGGTTCTGAGGCTGTCAGCATTGATTAGCTACACTTTCCAGCAGCTAGCATAAAACTAGAAATGATTCCATTAAACTAAAAAAATTCAGACAGCAGGATGTTCCAGCAGAGGCACACCATTCCTCAGTGTGCAACATATTAGTGCATTCAGCTTGTTCAATTATATAGTACAGTAAATGTAAACCTACGTGATTGAAATCTATTGGAGATGTGCTGTGGACTGAAAATACCAGGGATTGCAAATGTTGCTGCTCAGGGGAAATTACCAGTTGGATTAGCACTAAACTTTCTTGTTGGTGTTTGTGAATTATGTTGTGAGCACCACTTTCACTTGTGTATATTTCTCAGTGTAATGTTGCAGTTCCAAAATTAAGTCATGCAAAATAAAGCAAACCCTACATTTATTATGTAAATCATATTGAGTCACAAAGTCATATGGCATAGATTAGGTCTTTCAGCCCAGTCTCTGAAGGCGAGGATGAAGGTACAGCAGGCGGTTAAAAAGGCAAATGGTATGTTTGCCTTCATATCAAGAGGGTTTGAGTATAGGAACAAAGATACCTTACTGCAGCTGTACAGGGCCTTGGTGAGACCCCACCTGGAGTATTGTGTGCAGTTTTGGTCACCTTATCTAAGGAAGGATGTTCTTGCAATGGAGGGAGTGCAGAGGCGATTCACCAGGCTGATACCTGGAATGGCAGGAATGACTTCTGAGGAAAGATTGCGCAAATTGGGATTGTACTCACTGGAGTTTAGAAGAATGAGAGGGGATCTCATAGAGACATATAAAATTCTGGCAGGACTGGACAGAATGGATGCAGATGGGATGTTTCCAATGATGGGAAAATCCAGAACCCGGGACCATGGTTTGAGGATAATAGGCAAACTATTTAGGACCGAGATGAGGAGGAATTTCTTTACCCAGAGGGTGGTGAATCTGTGGAATTCATTGCCACAGAGGGTAGTAGAGCCAGGTTCATTAAATATATTTAAGAGGGAATTAGATATATTTCTTCAGTGTAGGGGTATTAAAGGTTACGGAGAGAAGGCGGGGACGGGGTACTGAACTTTAAGATCAGCCATGATCTCGTTGAATGGCGGAGCATGCTCGACGGGTCGAATGACCTACTCCTGCTCCTATCTTCTATTTTTCTATGTTTCTATCATCTGTGTCATCCAAATTGATACCCTGGGCTACTCCTATTTGCCTCTATTTCATCCTTATCCTTCAAAGCCCTTCCCAGCACTAAATTTATCCAAATATCTTTTGAACATTGTGATTGTACCCACTTCTACAGTTTGCTTTGGCGGTTCATTCCAGATTTATGTCCCTCTTAAGTCTTTCCCCTATCATTTTAAACCTATGCCTTCTAGTTCTAGAATCATCTATCTTGAGGAAAAGACTGTGAGCATCTCTGATTATCCAAATGCTGGTAGATCCTGTCCCATGGAATTCCCTCCAGCAATTTTCCAACCAATGATGCCAAACTTACTGCTGTGGCTCCTTGGCTTGTCCTGGCTGCCTTTTATAAATAATGGCACAACATGAGCCATCCTCCAAACTTCCTCCACTTCACCAGAGATCAAAGATTATGTAAATAACTCACCAAAGGCCTCTGCAATTTCTTTCCTAGTTTTGCACAAAGTGTGAGGGTACATTTCATCAGGTTCTGGGGATTTGCTCACTTCAATACATTCCAAGTCCACCTAGACACTTCCTTGGTTTTTCTAATCTGGCCCAGGACATCACCACTGTATTCTTCAGTTCTGTGGATGGCCATTGTATCTCACAGTGTAAATAATATTTACTAACCATCTCTTATTTTGTCTTCATGTCACCCAGGAATTATGATGAACTGACTCATCAGTCTTGACTATGTAATATACTTCACAATAAAGTTTTGATAGAACTCTTTCTCCCCCTAATAGATCTACAATCAACTTATCAATGATGTTGGAGACTGCTTTAAAATTTTGAAAACTTGTAATTTATTATAACACCGTGCTGACTTTTATTCTCTATTTGAGGATGAGGACAATGACATGTGCAGAGGTGGTGTTGGAGGTGCTGCTAACCATCATATGTTTTTACCCAGGTGATCACTGCTCACATGTATGCCTGAACTATTCTTTTCTCCCCTGCAGTCACAGATGCCATGGTCAATTATGTGTTCATACTTCTACCCCCAGGTGAGATTAGTTTGCTAATTCAATACAGAACAGGGATTGAATTTAGGACCTCCATGTCTGAAAGATTCAGTACCAGAAAATGGTCCAAATACATAATGATGCACACCAAAGCCTGCAACATGTTTATTCTTCACGAAATCCAAATAGGTTAAATATGTTATTGCCAAATTAGAAATTACTTATGATTAGAATTAAATACAAAAGCATCGAGTTTCATCACATATATTGAAGATCTGGAAGTTTAAAGCTTCTAAATAGTTATATAAAGAATATTTTGATGGTCATATTCCTCAGCACATTTGATAGTCCAGAGTCATTTCTAATATGCTCGTGTCTGAAATATACAATGTCCCCCCTCCAATCATGGTATAAGTTGTGCACAATTGCACAACTCATCTTCTGGCACAAAAGGTAAGCCAAGTAAGTGGACTTATTCCTGGTTTATGAAGAATACTGGAGGGAATAATAGATCCAAAGAATATATAAGTAAAATTAGAGTAAACAGTAGGCCTCAGGATGAGTAAACAATTTTAGAAATGAATAAAGGCAGACAAAAAAAAGATCAATTAAGAGGAGGGCAAATGAGAAATTTTTAAAGGAGTTTGGCATCATGGCGTGCATGGAACTTATTTAGGTGTGATCAGAGGGGATGAAGGTGAGGCCTCTGCTGAGGACTGAGCACCCTGTCTCAGAGAGGGGAAGGTCAGAGGGGATAATAAATGCCAAGCAGGTATCAGAGTGGGAATCGGTGTTGTGGAAGGTGTGTTATGAGCCCAGATAACTCCAAAACCCAGCAATTCTTATACTGAGCACAGAATTTAACATTTATGAATTCACCAGGCTTTGATGCTTGAAAGGTAAATGGTTACTGCTCAGGAAGGTTCTTGTCGGTTTTCAGAGAGAGATTTGTTGCTTGTTGGACATAAACTGATCCCTTCCGATCAGCCACTTCAGTGTCTTGCAGAAGAAACTTGCCTCATCAGAGTTTTCCAGATGATAACCTCTTTCTTTCAGGTCACCACAGAGTTCCATTTTCTTTCCTTTATTTCAATTGAAACATTATTCAGCCAGCCATCTCCTTTTGTATGAACCACAAGGGCTTTGAACAGGCTGAACTAAGAACTTGCAACCCGTCTTCAAAATGGGGCTTTTCCACAAGCTTGCCAGCTTGTCCTGTTCCAGTCCCAGCTGCTGTAGCTGAACTGTAGAACAGAATATTCTCTCTCTCTCTCTCTCTCTCTCTCTCTCTCTCTCTCTCTCTCTCTCTCTCTCTCTCTCTCTCTCACTCTCTCTCACACACACACACACACACACACACACACACACACACACACACACACACTAGAGAAAACCACATGACCCTCTTAGAACAGCACTCTGCACTTAGACAGACTGCGGCACCAGACCAAATTTTTGAGTCTGTTCATCTGTTGCTTTCCGAAACAATAATCCATTACTCCACAGCATGTCCAATTAACACCTACATGAAGTGCTTATAGGCATTCTTCAAAGTTTTTGCAAAGGCACTTGGAGCCTGCCACAATCTCCTTTAAAACATATCTGTATACAATATAAAATATATCATAATCTGTCACATTTGGGGGGGGGGGGTGTGGAGAGTCGGAGAGGTCCAATTTTTAGAAGAGTTTGGCTTCATGGCGTGTGCTGAACTTAGAAGAGTTTAGGTTCATGGCATGCATGGAACCTAGAAGAGTTCGGCATCATGGTGTTGGCGTAACTTTTGAGAAGAGTTTTGCATGGTGATGGGCGCAGAACTTTTTAGAAGAGTTAGGCATCATGGTGTGCATGGAACTTGGAAGAATGCTGCATCATGACATGGAACTTAGAAGAGTGCCGCATCATGGCGTGGCATGTATGGATTAAGAGGAGGAAGCTGGTGTATGAGAGTATGATTACATGGAACATAAAAACCGACTAAAACTTCTGTAGAAATGTAAAAAGAAAGGTCAGCAAAAACAAGTGTCCATTCAGAAATAGAAGAAAGCGTAATGAGAACAAAACAATGAAAAAAAAGAGAGCGTAAGGTGGGTGGGGGAGAGCAGGAATTAAGCATTAAAATTAAAGATTTAAAGTTTAATTTTATTAGATTGGCCCTGGAAATATTTGATGCATTGTTAGACCCCTTCCAAAATTCGTCTCTGGACAACTCACTCCAGATTTGAGGGTGGTAGATGTAATTCCATTGTTTAAAAAAAGAAGGAAAAGATAAAAGAAGTAATTAGTAATCCCAATACTGCATTAATTTAGAAAATGCTGGAATCTGTCATAAAAGAAGCTCACATTAGAATTTGTGTATAAAATTAAAACACTTGGGATTGGGATGGATATCCTGGCATTGGTTGAAGAATCAGTTTTCCGGCAGGAGAAAAAAGTCCGAAGATATTGGTGACAGGCTGTGTGTGTGTGCGCAAAGTTACTCTTATATGATGTAGATACAGTGTGGGCAGGAAGGAAATGGAAATAAATAAAGAGAAATTGGGTCACTGAGGAAAGATATCATTCACAAGGAGCAATCCTGATGTAGCCACATGGATTGTTTGTCTAGGAAGTTGTGTTGTTTTAGAAGAAAGCGTAATGAGAACAAAACGATCAATTCTTTCCTCTCCTTTATTTGTGACTATTTGTTACAAGGTTGACTATTTGAGAAAATGTTTCAGGCTGTGGCTTTTATTGTGTTGCACTGTCTTTGAATTACTGGGACAGTGAGCAACCATTGGACACAGAGCTGGAGATATCTATTTATCAGTAGTCACCAGCTCGCAGAATCTTTTCTACTGGCATTGGTCATTTTGTAATAAAAAGAATCATGGCAGAATTTTTAGAACATAAAACTTTTATTCTTGGGTGTGCAGTGGATGGAGATGAACATTTTAAAATGTCCATAATTTTCTACTTCTTGCTTGCAAAATTAATTAAAGAGAATCATGCATATTTAGGAAGTTGTCAATGTACAGGAAACATGATGGGGAAGTTAAAACTGCTTTGGGGGAATGAGATTGGAAATGTCCGAATCAGCTTCCCAATGGACTTCTGTCTAACTAGGTACAAACACTTCAAAGCAGACACATTCTGCTCACAGTGCATGATTTAAACACAAGGAACAGGTGTGAATGGGTCCAAATTTGAGACAATTATGTCAGAAGAGAGTTAGTAAATGGGGGCCAGGAAAGGGAGAACAACCTAACATAATTTCCTTACAGTTTATTGTGGTGACTCTCATTCTGAGATAGATCTGATACAAATATTTAACTGTTAAACTGTTTGGGAAAAAAAATAATGCAAGCCTGTGCACAGTAAGGAATGACCATGCATTAATCATTATTTCCTTGTATGTTATATGAGACCAGGTAAAGCTGATTTGTGGAAAGTGGAATGTTCTCAGCATTAGACAACTACTTGCTGCTCTTTTTTACTTGCCTGCTTTCTAGCTTATATCACAGTATCAATAGTTCCAGGACTGGTTTCACACTGCATTAATCCTTTTCTTTGGAATATGTGACCTTATTTTTTTCTCCAGCTGCAAATCAGGTTTTCGCACAGTTTTTCTTTCTAACATCAAAAAAATATTGGACTTAATGAGCAGCAGAAATGCAAGGTCAGATTTGAAAAAAAAGAAATCACGCTTCAGGGCTTTTGCCTTAGAAACACCAACAAGATGGGAGCCCAAACTGACATTTTTTTTTAAATTGAATGCAAAGTGTTGTTTTCTGATAAATGTTCAAATGTAAAGCCAAATCGGGACTTCATTCTGTAGTGTGCAGTTGTGCACCTTTTTAGACTTGTAGTTATGGTGAGGTGGTAAAATAAAGGTTTTTTTTGGACGCTCACCACTTATGTGTGTCATTTCCTCTAGATTATCCTGCAGTCCCTATTGTTCTTTCCCTTGTTCTCTGTGTTTACAGCCATCCTTCCATACATTAATACTAACTCTGATCTCTGAATGTCTAGAATTCTCATTTCTCGAATAACTAACATTCTTCAGTTTTTTTCATGCAGCTACCAAAGACTGGGTCACTACTGAACTGGTTTATGTAAAACTTCATCCAATTTCAAATGTACAATGAGCAGTTTCCAAGAAATATTGTCAATGTAAAATGATACGTATAACAAGAAAGTTTGTATTCTTTAGTTTGGAATTTAATCTTGTGACCATCAATTTCAGTCACAGCAGTCTGCAGGAGCCTGTTTGATTGTGTTCAGAAATTGAATTCACAGGGAATCCAAGAAAGTGACTCCCAGCATTGGTTTCTAAATTAACCCAGTTTTTTTTTTTGGCTTGCCTCTCAAGGATTGTATGACCTTATGCCTTATTAACATTGTGCTAGTTCTGTGTGTGGTTGCACAAGTTGATTTCTTCCTTTCTTGATCAATCATCTGTTACCAAATGACAAACTTGTTCGTAAGATCTTCATGCAGTGTGCAGCCTACGATGCTGTGCCATGAATATGAAAATCGACACTTCTTTGAACAACATCAACTGTTTATTGAATGCTACACAGAGCAAGAGAGTAAATTTCTTTACCCTCAATAACTTGTGCAACATTTGACAAACAACAGTATTTAAACTGGTCTAGACTGCAGTTGTCACTTCTATCTTTAAGTGTAAAAGTCCTCGACCTTGCTTTGAACTTGATTAAGGATTCAGTAGCAATGTGTATCCTCTTTAAAACCATAATTCAATATTATAGATGTCAAGGTTAAACAACCAAAATCCTTGCATGCTTTTTAAATAACTGATTGAGGGGACAATCTCTAACTCCCTCCTCCACATTTTTAGCTATATTATTTTGCAATGGGAAAAAAAATTGGGTGAAGAACTTTGGGTTAAACTTTTTAATTGATGTGTAAATATGAAAGGATATAAATAAGAGAGAAGGAGCTATAATGCCTACAGAGCAATAAGATAGTAATGTCTAATTAAACTCACCCAAAAACTACCATAGTCAGGAGGACTATGAAGAAGAAATAATCTTTTCCTAATGAACGATCAGTAATAAAAATAGGTAGTAAATTATTAGAAAGTGCAGAAGTATATTTTACTATTTCACTCAGAATCTGAATTGGAACAGGGAGTTAACACATGAATCACTTTAATTATTATTTTGATTAATAGAAAACAAGGCATCTGAAATGAATAATTTTGTATAGTGTGTCCTAGGAGCATGATGCACGCTTAATTCTCAATATACTGAACTTCACCTTTGAAGGCCTCCCACTTACCTAGCACACCTCTGCCAGAAAACAACCTGTCCCAACTCTCACTTGTCAGATCCTTTTTAAAACCATCAAAATTGGCCTTTCTCTAGTTTAGAATCTCAACCTTAGGACCAGACCTAACTTTTCCATAATTATCTCAAAACTAATGATCACTAGATCCAAAGTGTTCCCTTTCATACACTTCCATTGTCTGTCCTGTCTTGTTCCTTAACAGAAGATCCAATATTGCACTCTCTTTAGTTGGGACATCTAGATAGTGATGAAGGCAACTTTACCTATTTGACAAAAATCTAACCCAGTGATTTTCAAACGTATTATTTCCACTCAGAATGGAGGACCATCGCCTTCCCAAGATCGTGTTATATGGCGAGCTCTCCACCGGCCACCGTGACAGAGGTGCACCAAAGAAAAGGTACAAGGACTGCCTAAAGAAATCTCTTGGTGCCTGCCACATTGACCACCGCCAGTGGGCTGATATCGCCTCAAACCGTGCATCTTGGCGCCTCACAGTTTGGCGGGCAGCAACCTCCTTTGAAGAAGACCGCAGAGCCCACCTCACTGACAAAAGGCAAAGGAGGAAAAACCCAACACCCAACCCCAACCAACCAATTTACCCCTGCAGCCGCTGCAACCGTGTCTGCCTGTCCCGCATCGGACTTGTCAGCCACAAACGAGCCTGCAGCTGACGTGGACTTTTTTACCCCCTCCATAAATCTTCGTCCGCGAAGCCAAACCAAAGAAGAATTTCCACTCACATACCACCTTAAGTATTCCCTATGCCAAAAAGTCTGAAAACCATTGTTTTAATCATACCTCATTGACTCATTATGTGCATGGTTTCATAACTCCAAAGGAAAAGGGCCAATGACAATTTTTCTCAAGTAAAATATTTCAATAACAATTGGGTCTAGAGCAGTGATTCTCATCCTTCCCTTCCCGCTGACAAACCACCTTAAGCAATCCCTTACCAATCACAGAGCACCCATGGCATAGGGATTACTTAAAGTGGTATGTGAGTGGAAAGAAAAATGTTGAGAACCATTGTCTAACCCGTCCAGCCCATTTACTGTCTGAGAATCCCAGTCAATCTGAGAAAAGTGAAAATGACCTATATGCAACCTTCAGATAAAACGAGATCCCAATTTCAATCTGAATTTCATGGTTTTAGCTCATATCGATGATATAAGATGACCCCAAAATTTATTTTATCCAATTATTATCATGGAGTCACCTGCAAAATGATCGAAGGATGAAGCAAGTTTTAAGGTAAAAGTCTCTAGTGCAATGGATGGTATGGAGGATGATTTATTGTGAGACACTAACGATGAAACTGAAGCCAACCCACCAGATTCAGACAGGGACCCATAGGATGATGTGTAAGCAATGAGATTCTGAATATGCTCGCCAAGTTCTTTGCCTCAGCCAACGAAGCTAGTGATTTTCAAGGATTTTAAATGTGTGTGATGTGTCCACTACAGCAGCTTTTTTTTAAAATATATCGGTAGCTTACAAATTTGTTATAGGGTGGGGTCTGGGTGGGTTATGGAAGCAATCGAGTGGTATTTTGAGTTGAATTTTAAAGTCACTGTTTTTGTATCTGCCCTATAGGACAATTCATCTTTGGGGATTTTTTTGGGTGCTTGAAGAGTCATTTTATTAGTTGAAATATATGGTATCTTCTCTCCAACTTCTTTTGGCTTTTTCTATATGGTTTTCATTTTAACTGCATGCACTTATCTCATTGCTCCTTAACTTGACCTGTGACATTTCCCTGAGTTATTCGGAGTTCCATTAAACTGGACAACAAATTTCTTTTTCAAAGGGTTTGATTCCTGAAAAAAAATGGGGATAATGATTGATAACTTCAAGCTGAACATAAAGATAATTTCAGATTTGCTGTATCACATAGGAATTTGGAAAAAAATTAAATTAACTTTTACAGAATTTAGCATGTTTAATCACATAATGATGCTGACACATTGGCTCAACTGACCTAAAATGTTTTGCCACTGATTTTTGTTTGTGCTCAGCATCTGATGCCTCTCATGTCAGTGTCCAACAATAGTTGACCAGCACTGATAGATTCCTGTTGCCCTGATACTGCTTTTCCATGGTTGCAATGTCCTGGTGAAACCTTTCACCAAGTTCATCACTGACTGCACTAAGATCAGCATGGAAGAAGTCCATGCAAATGCAAAAAATTAATTTTCAATGACATGTGGCATGTCATGGTTTTGTGTCATTAATTTTCAATGATGTGGCATATCATGGTTTTGTATGCTTGAAGTCAACTTAAAATAGGACAGGAAATCATAAAAATAGGCTATATCTAAAAATTTATATGTGTTAGGAAAATTTTAAGGATACATCCCAAAATCTATAAAATACACCCAAGCATGTTCAGGAAGCAAAATCTTCATTGTCCAGTGTCATCAAATCATTCCCTTGAATTTGCCAGTGGATTTATGAATGAATATCATACATTTTTAAACTTGACACTAGTCTCATCCACAGCTGGAGATGCAGAGCTGTTTATATCATTGTATTGTAGACTATCTAGACTAAAAGGTTTAGGTCTATATTCTTTAGAATTGATAAGGATGAGGACTGGTCTTACTGAAACATGTTTCCAAGGCGGCATGACAGAATTTAAGATATTTCTATCAGTGGAAAATTCTCAAATGTGATGACGTAGGTCATTGTTCAGAGTGCACAGAAATGTCTTCGCAGAGCATTTTGGTGGATCTTTTAGAATTCTCGATTTTGGGAGTATTAGAGGCTAGATCACTGGAGACATTTAAAGAGAAGGTAGATAAACTTTTAAAGTTTGGGTCCTGAGGATATTGCTGAACTGGCACAAAAGAGGCCTGGGATGGATTATTCATGGTCATATAAAAGGGCATTGTCTCCCACAAATTTGCAAAATGCCTACCAGTTGCCAGATTTGTTTCCATCCAGGTAAAACAGATCTGCTACGATATTTATCCAGAATCTACCTGGGTCTTGATGACAATGAAGCATTGCTTTGGTTCTGGTAACAAGTCGTAGATCTGACACCTTGACTGTATTTCTCTTTTCAAGGATGCTGTTTGACCAATGTGAAAACCCAGCATTTTCTCATTTTTGTTTCCATTAGCTACTGCTTTTCTCCAGAACTGCACATGCCATATTTCTGTATAAGGCCCTAATCTACCTCACATGCCTGACAATGAGTGTTATTTCTCCAGGACTTTCATTTCAATTGTGGCATCTAATGTTTATGCCATTAAATTTTCCTATTATTTTGAAATGAGAGCAAGTAAGAAAAAAGTATCTACTATTACAACAGGATCTTGATGAAATGGGGAAGTGGGCCAAAGAATGGAAGATAGAATTTAACTGAGACAAATGTTAGGTGTGGACATTCATAGGCTAATCTAGGGCAGAACTTACAGGGTGAATAGTGCGGCCTTGGGGAGAGTTGAGGAACAAAGAGACTTTGGGGTACTTGTGCAGAGTTCCATGAAAGTGATGGCACAAGTAGACAGTGTTGTGAAGAAGACATTTGGCATGGTTGGACCATAAGACCATTAGAGAAAGGAATGGAATTGGGTTATTCGGCCCATCAAGTCTACCCATCATGGAAGATTTACTGTTCTTTTCAACCCTATTCTCCTGACTTCTCCTCATAACCCTTGATCCTCTTTCTATTCAAGAACCTGTTTACCTCTTTCTTAAAACTATCCAATGATTTGGCTTCCACTTCTGTCACAACAAATCCCATAGATTCCTCCCTCTACCGTAGATTCTTCCTTATCTCTGTCCTAAAAGGATGGTTTTGTATTCTGAGGCTGTGCCCTCTGGTCCCAGACTCACCCACCATAGGAAATATCACATCCACTCTATTCAGGTCTTTCAGTATTCATTGCCTTCATTGGTCAGAAAATTGAGTACAGAAGCAGGAAGTCATTTTACAACTGTAAAATTGTAAAACTGACATTGGTGTATTCTGCACAGTTTTTGTCACAATTGGAATGATATTGTCAAAGTGGAAAGAGTGCAAAAAGAATGATGTCTGAACAGGTGGGTTTTTATTAGGGCAGGGGTGGATAAACCTCTGCTCATGAGCCACTCGCAGCTCTTTGACATATAATGTACAGCTCGGGGAAATACATTGGCCGAGACAGGAATCGTAAGAGCTGGTGCTCACAATGGTAGTTTTAGTGAACATGGCTTGTAATAAGCTATCTTACAGTGCTCAGACATCTGAAGTTTATCGTATATATTTCTTACATGAAGCAAGTTTTGGCCAAGCCTGTATTAGGGAGAGGCTAGATAGGCTGGACATTTAAAGGTAAAGGTAGAGGTTCTATTATTCTCACATAATATTATATTTAGAATGTAACATCAATTAAATTCTTTAACTTTTGACTATCATTAGGCAGACAGAGAGTCACCACTTTTTTCCAGCACCCCTCGCAGAAACCTACACCACCTGGTGTTCCTAGGCGGTCTCCCCTCCAAGTACTGACCAGACCTGAGCCTGATTAGCTTCCGAGATCTGACAATCTCAGGCGTATTCTGTTTCTTCCTGGAATTTCGGAAGCTAATGAGCTTGATGAAATTATAACAGGCATAGATAGATAAGGTAAATAATCACAGGCTTTTCCCAGAGTAGGTGAATCTAAAATGGAAGAGCATAGATTTAAAGTGAGAAGGGAAAGATGTGAAATGGACCTGAGATATGTGGAATGAGCTACCGGAAAAATGGGACGAATGTTCCATTCAAAAGACATTTAGACAAGTGCATAAATAAGAAGGATTTAGTGGTATGTGGGCTGAATGCAGACAAATAAGATCAATTTTGTTAGTGTGGACAAGTTGGGCCAAAGGGCCTGTTTCTGTACTGTCGAATTCTGACTAAATGCTTTTCAGTCCACCGGTGGAAGCACAGTTTTTTTTAATATACAAAGTGAGCTATATTTTATGATTTATAGCAAGAGATTGCTGAGCTCAGCATAATTGCTGTTGGCATTAACTAAATTGTCTTGAACTGCCAGTGATATCAATGTTCGCAACTCTGCAAAATTCTAAACATCTCCTAATAAGCTATGCGGTGGAGGAAATCTACCAAGATAAGGTTTTCTGTGTTTTTTTAAATACATCTCAATATTTGTGATAATTAATGGTTTTGAAGAAGATTTAATTGGATTGCATAATCAAATAGTGGTAAAATGCTGGTATTTGCTAATCATTAACAACCATATTTAAACATGTAAGTATAATTACAATGTGCAAATGTTATGGTTTATGATGGATGGTGGCCTTGTAGAGATTTGCTTGATTTTTCAAAGGTCTGAAATACTAACAAGGCTAGTTTTAAATGATTGGACAGTTTTACACAGCTATCACATACTTTTATCATACCTTCTAAAAAATTATTGATGCATACTTTTAATCTGTAGCAATTAATTGACAGTGCAATCTCTTTGTTTTCCAGAAGGATCCATGCAAGTCATTGTTATTCCATAGTTATGGGTGAAAATGCCTCACGCATTTTTCTCTGAAATTCATTTGATAGAAAGGATAAATTCTCACAAGGAAATGTACCATAACTTATCCTGAGAACTACAGGAGAATATCACAAAATGCTTCCATCATTGAATTTATTAAAGGATCGGAGGATTGCAAAAGATGCCATTGAAATGCACAAGAAACTCTGCATCTGGATCCAAAATTATACCCATTTTCTGAAAGCCTACTGCTAGAATTGGCCAGCATTGCAATTCCTCCCAAGGACAACAGACATGATAGCCAAACTTCAGAGTCGCCAGCAAGAGACAGTCACAAGATAAGTGCAAGGTCATTTGGCCCATCTTAACTCCCATATCCAGGCAAACTGTTTCTCAGGCAAGTCATCCAACTGTTACTTTAAGTATTTCAGAGTATTTTTCTTTCTGCTAATATGCCATGAGACTAATCCATGAATAAATGTGTAAAATACTGTAGAATCCTAATGGGTCAGGGAGCATCTGTGCATTCAGAAGTAGTTAATATTTCAGGTCCAAATTATACTTCTTCATTCTCATCGTCTCATCCAGGTTCTGGCCAAAAGTTTTACCAGATCTGTTTCATCAGGATCAAACAATCCTGGCTTCTAATGTTTAATTTTGGCTTCTGGTCATCTAATGAATGTTCTTTATCAAAGTAAGAATTAGAACCAGTTGACATTATGTTCAAAGGTGAATTCATTAAAAATTATTTCCAACCTACATTTGAAAATAAGCCATTGGACAAGGGTTTAGACTAATTAAAACCAAATAAATTTAGCACCATTGTTGAGATTTTATTTGTACAAAAATCCATCATATTTTGTTGAGCATCTGCACTTAGTCCACAGGACTTAGTTTGAGGTTCTTGTTGCCTGACACTTTAATTCACCATGTAATAGAGCCACAATTTTCAGGTAACATATTTTGAAAGGATAGTAAACAGGATGGAAATAGCTTTCAATGTATTGTGAGAATATTTTGGCTGAATACTGTTAAATTGATTGCAGATTTTTTAACTGATAAAAAGAGCCAATCAAAGGAAACAAAAAGGAAAAAAAAAGCTGGAGATACTCAGCAGGTCAAATAATGGGTGGCAGATATTGGAACAAGCTGAAAGATTGATACAAGAGGGTAAAATTTCAAAATTTAAGAGACATTTAAACAAGTACATTGAAAGGAAAAGTTTAGTGTAATATTGGGCACGCACAGGCAATTGGACAAAGAAACTTGGTCGGCAAGGAAGAATTGAGCGTAAGCTCTATAATTCTAAACTCTTCATCCGGGGAAGAATCTTCCCTGTTTCAAGCCTGTCAAATTCAATAAAAATTTTGTAAAGTTTAAACAAATCTCCATTAATTCTTGCAAACATGAGAGAATACAGGTTGACCATTGTTTTTGGGTGGCATGGTTGGCATAGTAGTTAGCTCAATGCCTTTACAGCACCAGTGATTGGGACTGGAGTTCGAAGGTAAGGTGTTTGTATGTTCTCCATGTGTCTGTGTGGGATTTCCCTGAGGGCTTCGGTTTCCTCCTACTGTTCAAAATTTATCAGGGGTATAGGTTAAGTGGGCAGAAATGGTTCGTGGGCTGAAATGGCAAATTACCATGATGTATGTATAAAAATATACTGTAGTTCACTTAATCAATCATTTTTTTTCAGGTAAAAAACATAAACTCTACATAATACTCCAGTCTTGATCTTATCAATGTGCGATATAATTTTATAAATCAATCTTTATTCCTAAATTCAATTATTTTCAATATAAGATTTTATAACAGTTGCATAATTATATAATGATTATAAAAGATTTAGTGAAGTAAATCATGATAGATTTGCTTCATTGCTTAACAAGAGACTAATGTGGACACAAATTAAAGGCCTCATCAAAATTAAGATGATGCAAAACTCTGAAAGATGACAATGGAAATAGGTCAAGTAGTATTTATCGAGAGACAAAAGCACTGGTGAAAGGTCATTGATATAAAGTGTTGCCTTCCTCTCTCCTCAGTATAACATTTGCTGAAGTAAATTGTTCCCAATTTTGGTTCTCATTTCATGGTTTGCTTGAAAAAGATGAATGTTAAGCAAATGTAAACACTCAAGAGGAGTTAGAAAACATTTACTGGTGGGAGCAACACATTATCTGCTGGACTTTCTAGCATTTACTACAGGATCCCACCACCAGACACATCTTTCCCACTCCTCCTCTCTCAGCCTTCTGCAGTGACTGCTCCCTTGTGCACTCAGCCCTCCCCACCCATCGCATCTCCGGCACCTTCCCATGTCTGCAGGAGGTGCAACATTTGCACCCACACCTCCTCCCTCACTACGGCCCGGGCCTCCAAACAGGCCTTTCAGGTGAAGCAACGTCTCACTTGTACATCCAGAGGACTTATTTACCTCATCTGGTGCACCCTTTTGTGACATACTCTACATCACAGAGACCAGTTGTAGACTGGGATATTGCTTCGCTCAGCACCTCCTCTATGATCGCAACCACAACGACCTCACAGTGGCCGACAATTTCAATTCTGGGTCACACTCCCACGCTCACATCTGTCCATGGCCTTGTATACTGTCCCACCCTGACCACCTGCAGATTGGAGGAACAACACTTTATTTTTCATCTGGGGACTCTCCAGCCAGAAAGGATGAACATTGACTTCACTGCTTTCCAATAAACCTGCTTGTCTTTTCTTTCCCCTCCCCCTGCCTTTCTAGTTCTTTCACCTACATAGTCCTGCCTTTCAAACAACCCCCCCCCCCAACTCAGTGCTGCTGTCCCATCCTTCCCTTCTCCACCCATCAGCTCCTGACATTGGCACCCACCCACCCCGCACTCTTTTGTTCTGACTTTGCCAGCATTTTCTTATACTTTGATTAAGGGCTTAAGCCTGAAACATCAGTTGTGTATCTCTGCCTTTGCGACACTGTTCGACCTGCTGAGTTTCTCCGGAATTTCCGTTCTTACTTACATCAACAGAAACCTGGTGTGTTGAATGGACTCATAGCATTTTTCTGTGTAAGTGTTCTGTAAATTTTAAATCTGATGTAAACTGATCCTATCTATGTCATTGGCCACTTTTTAAATTGTTTCTATCTTTTTCTGAATCATATTACTTTGCTGTTTCATGCATTGAATCAAATCCCAAGTACATGATACTTGTTAAATATAAACACTAATTTAGACTCTCAATAAAACCCTTCTCATTTGGGCGAATAGGGAATGCTGCTTATGAATAGAAAACAAGTCTGCACTAAAACTATTTTAATCATCTGCCACTCAACTTGCCAGCTGAAGAATGTGCCTTAACTTCTGTGTTAAACAAAGCAACCAAAAATATTTCTGTAAATCCCAGAGGTACTGTGCTTTGTTCTGTTTTAGCACTGTAAAACCCTTCCAGGCAACTGAGTTCAATCAGTCCTCACAGATGAAGTTAAATTAGAGCTTTCTGAAAAATGAATGAAGTAATTTCTTAAACTAACACAGCTAATCCTTTAAAACCACAATGTTCAACATTTACATCTTGATGCATGAAAAATATCTAAAAATATCCAGGAAACCTTAATTAATAATTGAATGATGTTGGCTGTTATGAATTTTTTATTTAAATCAACTACCTGAAACCTTACAAACAAAATCTACTGGGAAATCTCCATATCCTTTCGCACAGCATTCAAAGAACAAAATCAGGAAGAGATCATAGAAAATATTCCAGTTGCCAAGGAATTTGTCAGAGGGGCAATGTGCGTTCAGCAGTGAAACTAAAGAGCTCTGTACAATCAGCAATCTCTCTTTTTGCTATCGTTAACCATCAGCAATCAAAGACCAATTTCTCACATGATTACTTGGAAGTTGGTGAGATGGAAGCACCTCCGTATGGTAAAAATTTAACACTAACACATGGCTTTTATTTAGAATGTCATCTTTAAATGGCATTTAAGCTCCTGCCCCATCACTGAAATAGAATCCCTTGTCATATATGATTAAAGAGAACACAACTGCAGGCCCAGAAATGTGTTGTTTCTTTTTTTTGCTATGATTTTTGGCACTAAGGCAATGGCAAACTTTTCTTCAGTAAGAAAACAGTAAGGTGGCATGCTTAGCATAGCATTTAGTGCAACAGTTACAGTGCCAGCGATCGGGACAGGTCTTCGAATCCCGCCCTGTCTGTCAGGAGTTTGTACCTTCTTTCCAGGCCTGCATGGGTTTCCTCCAGGTGCTACAGTTTTCTCCAAAATGTAGCGGGGTGTAGGTGAATTGGGTGTAATTTGGTGGCGCGGCCTCATGGGCCAAGAGGACCTGTTACTGCGCTGTATGTCTAAATTTATTGCAATGTTTTCCTGGATGAATCGTATCACGCCAGAAATTCCATGTGTCATTTTCTGCTTGTGCAGATGTTGTACATTCCACCTTGGAATCAACAATGGCATTGTGAAAGGGAGTACTTCAAAACATTGCCAGGATGAATCGGTAACCGTGGTTCTGAAGGGTGCCTGTTTTTGAACATTTTCAATCTGAACAGGTTGTAGTGGTGCAGCCCCTGAGGACGTCACAAACTAATACTGAGGTCTTGAATCAGCTTCTCTTATCTCTGCTCCATCTGACACACCCTAAAGTACTGCAACCCAAGGCTTTTTCACCCCATTTCCCAACTTTACTAGCAGGATGATGTGAAAACAATTGCTCGCAACTCCATCAATTCAATGATTATGAACCATGATTAACTCCAATCCCGACAAAATACATATTACAGGCTTATAATCAGGCCAACCTCCTGTCCCTACCAAGAGGCAATTGCACTTAGCCAACCATCATTTTAACTAATTCCTGACTCTCTCATCAAATTGGGGCATGCAAACCCCAATTTCTGGACACGCCCTCAGTTTTATCTGTTTTCCATTGTATACCCTATTGATGAGGAATATGAAGAAGGGCATGAGTTAGTATAAATTTTAATCAGTAGTTCCTTACACCTTGGGTTTTGAAAGGTATTGATTCTTGAAACAAGCTCCAAACCCTGGGTCTCTGCACCCCCTCTGCAACTGGATCCTTGACTTCCTCATTGGAACACCACATCAGTACGAATTTGAAAGCAATGTCTCCTCTTCACTGACAATCAAGACAGGTGCACCTCAAGGATGTGTGCTTAGCATACCGCACAATTCAAATGTTATCTGCAGATTTCCCAATGACACCATGATTGTCAGGAGAATGGCAATGAGGAAGCATTCAAAAAGGAGATAGATCAGCTTGTTGTGTGGTGTCACAACAACAACCTTGCACTCAACATTAGCAAAACCAAGGAGATGATTGTGAATTTCAGAAAGAAATCAGGAGAACACAAACTAGTCCTCAACGAGGGGACAACAGTGTAGAGCAGGGGTGTCAAACTCAAATTCACGGAGGGCCAAAATTAAAAACTTGGACTAAGTCGAAAATTTTCAACAACGTCTGCATGTTTTCTCTTCTTTAAACATATGTAATGTTAAACTTTAGGATATAACTTTAGGAGGATAATGTTACAGGTCAGGAGTAGGTAGCTCAGGTTCACCCTTTGCTTGACCTGAGGGAAACATATTTGGTCCCTGTGGAGATGTAGTCAGCATTCACAGGCTGTGTCCATTTTGGCCTGCATCGGGACTCAGCATTTCCTGCTCACTCCTCAGGCTCTAGGCCTCTATTCACCCTCGACCCACCATCCCTCTACCTGACCAGTCCTTTACCCAACCTCTACTCACCCCTCACTCCACTCGCTCTGCCTCTACCCACCCCATCCTATACACGCCCCTCTACTGCCTCTCCCCTCAACTTGTTCCTTCCTCTACCCGTCTCTCACCCTCTAATCAACCCTCCCCTACTCGCCCTGCCCCTCCCCTTTTACCTCTTCCCTATCCACCCCTCCTTCTACTCATCCCTCCCTCTAACTGCCCCTCGCACCACCATAACTTCCCCTGCCCTTTACTCCTCACCTACACCCTCTGCCCACCCCTGCTTACCCATCCACTCAGGCCCAGCGCGCTGCTGATCAGCCTTTGCGGAACAGCGGGGGCCGTGCGCAGCCTGCCATGTCCGTCGCGCTGACAGGAAATCACGGGTGCTCGCCAATCCGCCGCACCGCTCGACAGGTGGGAGAAGTGACTGGTTGTGCGGGGAGCCTTCCAACTGGTTTGCCGGCTGATGACATCGACAGACTTCTCGTGTTACAATTTTGTTTTCCCCATTCTCAAAGTTTGCATGGTCAACCTGCAACACTCTTGCTCCCTCCACAACCCGGGTGTTGTTAGGATTCCCAGCAGTAGGTTTGTGGAACTTTACCATTCTGGATTCCTTTTTGAGAATATTCTGGCCATCTTTTAAGGGGGGTGGTTTTAGGAGGGAGGGGATAGTTAGGGGGTGGGGAAGGATGTGCAATGAAGGGGGAGGATGGTGGGGGTGACATTACCAAAAAACAGCATCGGCTCTTGCTGCAGGGCGGGCCACCTCTAATACATTTTTGAATGATCTTGTGGGCCAAATATAATTATATCGCAGGCCAAATTTGGCCCGCAGGCCAGAGTTTGACATGTGTGGCGTACAGGGTCAAAAAATTCAAATCCTTGGGTGTCAACATCTCTGAGGATCTGTCCTGGACCCTCCATTTTGATGCAATCACAAAGAAGGCTTACCAGGAGCTATACTTTGTGAGGAGTTCGAGGAGATTCAGTACATCACCAAAAACTCTCAAAAACTCATAGGGGTACCTTGGAGAACATTCTGTCTGGTTGCATCACTGTCTGGTACAGAGTTGCAAATGTTCAGGACAGGAAAAAAACTTAAGAGGGCTGTTAATTCGGCCTCCAACATCACGGGCACCAGTCTTTACTCCATCAAGGACATCTACAAGAGCCAGTGACTTAAGAAAACAGCCTCTATCCTCAAGGACCCCACCATCCACGCCATGTCATCTTCACTCTGCTACCATCAAGAAAGTGGTACAGGAGCCTGAAGTGAGCGCTCATCAGCACAAGGACAGCTTCTTCCCCTCTGCCATCAGATTTCTGAATGAACCATAAACCACAGACACTACATCACTACATCATCTTCTTCCTGCACTCTTATTTATTTTGAAACATAGTTTATGGAAATGTTTGCACTGTGATCCTGCCACCAAAACAACAAATGTCATAAACATGTTCATGACAATAAATTCTATTCTAATTCTGGAACGGCAGGTCTAATACAAAAACAGACAATGGCATGCCATCTAGCAATGGATTATCACAACTCTGTAAGAGCCCTTCATTTCTTCTTCTCCAACAGATGCATTTTCTTTTTGGTAAATCCAATTTGACATGAGATATGTTCTTTCTTGCAGCAAAATTTGCAGCTTAACTTTTTTTTAACTTGCTTGTAGTCCCTGGCAAAAATTTCTGGGCTCCAGTGCAGGCTGATGAGAAGAAAATTGAATCCGTCTGTGGAGGGAGCTGTATTTCACACCTGTGAGCAATCTCAATCTAGTTTTTAAGGAACAGAAGTCTAACTGATGTGTGAATAGTTCCACATTGTATATTTAGTAGGGGAGATGGTAAAAACAAAGTTGGTCCAGAAACTCTGGGGCTACATCAGCGTAAACCAGGAGGGAATTTCTGACCTACTCCATAGAACCATAGAACATTACAGTACAGGCCTCTTCGGCCTTTCTAGTCTGTGCCAATTTTTTTTGTTAAGTCCCACTGACTTGCACCCAGTCCATAGCCATCCATGCCTCTCCCATCCTTGTACCTGTCTAAATTCCTCTTAAATGTTAAAATTGAGCCCATATTCACCACTCAGTTGAAAGCTCGTTTGATACCCCCATCATTCTCTGTATGAAGAAGTTCTTAGTCATGTTCTCCTTAAACTTTTTCCCTTTCGATCTTAACTGATGTCCTCTGGTTTGTATCTCACCTACCATCAGCGGAAAAAAACCTATCTACATTTGCTCTGTCTATTCCCTTCATCAATTGGAAGCAATGTCTCCTCTTCACTGACAATCAAGACAGGTGCACCTCAAGGATGTGTGCTTAGCATACCGCACAATTCAAATGTTATCTGCAGATTTCCCAATGACACCATGATTGTCAGGAGAATGGCAATGAGGAAGCATTCAGCTTGTTGTGTGGTGTCACAACAACAACCTTGCACTCCACATTAGCAAAACCAAGGAGATGATTGTGAATTTCAGAAAGAAATCAGGAGAACACAAACTAGTCCTCAACGAGGGGACAACAGTGTAGATAGCTTCTCTATCAAATCTCCCATCATTCTTCCAAGCTCCAAGGAATGTCCTAACCTGTTTAGCCTTTCCCTGTAACTCAGTTCCTGAGGTCCAGGCAACATTTTTTAAAAAATATTTTATTTTAAGAAAGTCCAGGCAACATTGTAGTAAATCTTCTCTGCACTCTTTCTATCTTATTGATATCTTTCCTGTAATTAGGTGACTAAAACTACACACATGCTCCAAGTTTGGCCTCATCAATATCTTTTACAACTTGTGGTGATATGGCTGTATGCACTGGCTGCCCCGCCCTCTGGGTGTCTCCCTGCCTTAGCTCCTCCCTTGATCCTTCCCATCTGGCCATAAAGGTCAAGTCCCCTCTCCTTCTCGCTCATTTTCCTAGCCTAGACCTGGGCCAGCAATGAAGCCTATCGTTCCCCTCAGTCATCTGTCTGCGTCATTATTTGGCTACTGGTAGTGCCCAACACAACTTTAACATAACATCCCAGTACTCAGTTCTTTGATTTATGAAGACCAATATGCCAAAACCTCTCTTTACAACCCTATCTACCTGTGATACCACTTTCAGGGAATAATGTAACTGTATTCCCAGATTGCTCTATTCTACCACCCTCCTCAATGCCCTATCATTTACAGTGTATGTCCTTTCTTGGTTTGTCCTTCCAAAATGCAGCACCTCACACTTGCCTGCATTAAATTCCATCAGCCATTTTTCATCCCATTTTTCCAGCTGGTCCAGATACCTCTGCAAGCTTTGAAAACCTACTTTGCTGTCCACAACACTTCCAATCTTAGTGGCATCTGCAAAATTGCTGATCCAATTTTCAACATTTTCATCCAGATCATTGATATAAATGACAAACAATGGTCCCAACACTGATCTTTGAGGCACAGCATTAATCACAGGCCTCCAATCTGAGAAGCAATCATCTTCCACTACTCTCTGGCTTCTCATTGCCATTGTTGAATCCAGTTCACTACTTCCCTATGAATACCTCGCATCTGAACTTTCCTGACTAAGCTCCCATGCGGGACCTTGTCAACCACAGCCTTTCTTTCATCAACTTTCCTGGTAACCTCCTTAAAAAACTAAGATTTGTTAAACACAACTAATCACGTACAAAGCCATGATGACTATCCATGATCAGTCCATGGCTGTCCAAATAATTGTATATCCGATCTCCTAGAACACCTTCCAATAATTTACCTATTACAGGTACACAATCCTTTATCCGGAGCCCTTGGGGTTCAGAATGTTCTGAATTTCAGAATTTTCCTGATTTCGGAAAGTCAGATTTAACCCACCCAAATTGTGCTGCAATCCACCTCCACCCCCTTCCTTTTGTGCTACCATCCCCCCCTCACCCACCCAACTCGCGCTGCCAGTCTCCCTGCCCAACTCTCACTGCCGTTCTCTTGCCCACCCGACTTGCGCTCCTGGTTCCTCGCCCGCCCGACTCGCACTGCCGGTCTCTACTCCTCACCCGCCTGACTCGCACTGCCGTTCTCTCCCCCTGCCCACCTGACTCGCATTGCCAGTCTCTCACCCGCCCAACTAATGCTGCCGTTTCTCTCCCTACTTGCCAGATTTTGGAGCTTTCGGGATTTTAGATGTCCGGATTGTGTACTTGTACTGGCATTAGGGCTCATTGGCCGACAAATTCCAGGGTTACTTTTTGGAGCAGTTTTTTAAACAAGAGAACAACATGAGCTACCCTCCAATCCTCTGACACCACAGTTGTGGCTAAGTAAATTTTAAATGTTTCTGCCAGAGACACGGAAATTTCTACCTTAGCATCCCTCAAGGTCTGAGGGATTATCTTGTCAGGCCCTTGGGATTTATCCTCTCTTATTTGCTTTAAGACAGCAAGCACTTCCTCTTCTTTAATCTGTATAGGTTCCATGACCTCACTACTTGTTTTCTTTATTTCCCACAATGCTGCCCTTTTCCTGAGTGAATGCAGATTTAAAAAAAAAACATATTTAAGACAACTTCCATCTCTTTTGGGTCCATTCAAAGCTGACCACTCTAATCTTCAAGGGGACCAATTCTGCTTTTAATATACCTATAAAAACCCTTAGGATTTTCCTTCACATTGTCTGTCAAAACAACTTCATGTCTTCTTTTAACCTTCCTGATTTCTTTCTTAAGGTTTTTCTTGCATTTTTTTAATACTCCTCAAGTACCTCATTTGATCCATTATTTTAACCTATTATACATCTCTCTCCTTTTCCAAACCAGATCCCCAAAATCTCTCGAAAACCAAGGTTCCCTATACTTTCTAACCTTACCTTTGATCCTGAAAGGAACATATAAACTCCATTCTCTCAAAATGTCACTTTTGAAAGTCCTCCACTTACCACGCACTTCCTTGTCTGAATACAATGTATCCCAATCTATGCATTCTAGATCTTCTCATTTCCTCAAAATTGGCCTTCCTCCAATTTAGAATTTCAACCCGATACCCAGACCTATTCTTCTCCATAATTAACTTGAAACTAATGGCATTATCATCACTGGACACAAAATGTTCCCCTACATATACTTCTGTCACCTGTCTCATCTCAATCCCTAATAGGAGATCCAATATTGCACTTTCTCTAGTTGGTAGTTCTATATATTGATTGAGAAAACTTTCCTGAACACATTTGACAAACTCCAAGCCATCCAGCCCTTTGACAGTATGGGAGTCCCAATCAATATGCGGAAAGTTAAAATCTTCTCCTATCACAACCTTATGTTTCCTCCAGCTGTCTGCTATCTCTCTACAGATTTGCACCTCCAATTCGAACTGACCATTGGGCTGTCTATAACAACCCCATAAGTGTGTTCCGTTCCTCAGCTCCAACCATATAGCCGCAGTAGACCAGCTCTCTACCTGAGCACAGCTGTGATTCCCTGACGAGCAATCCCACTCCTCCCTCTTTTATCCACCCACCCCCATTCCATTGTGATTAAAGCAATGGAAGCCTGGAACATTGAGCTACCAGTCCTGCCTCTCCTGCAACCATTTGTAATGACCTAGACCAGCAGCAATAGAAATTCATCAAGACAATGGTATCTTCAAAGTGATATTTTTTTATTAATAACTATTAATAGCATAAAATCTTACTTAACTCTCAGACTAACCCTACTATGAATGTGGGTATGGCAGACACTAAATCATTACGATTCAGGCACGATACTGAAAAGTCTATTTAAAATTTCAGACTTACAAATCTTTTGTGGTGAAACTCAGAATCTTTAAATTTTCTTAAAAGTAATTATGAAGTTGAGGCATCCAGTCATCAGATTTCTCAAAACTCACAAATTCTTGTAGAGTTGCTTTCAGAGAAATGCTTTTTCATATGAATATTTTTTCCACAATTCCCCTCTCTTGAATGGAGGTTATGGATTGTGTGATTTCCACAGTTATTTTAGAAAGTCAGGCAAGGGTTTTAGATGAAGTGGCTATTACAATGGTCACAGTAGCACTGTTCTCTCTTAACAAAGAGAGACAGTCAAAGTAGCCATCTTTTCCAAAGCCACTTTGATTCTGTGTTCCTCCCTTGAAAATGGGAGCACAATAGCAGTCCTTTCTCACAGAATGTTACTGCATTTCTGACTTCAGATGAAAACTGGTCGAATACTTAAAATGCTGCTTCAAGTGTTTTTAATGACATGACTACTTTGATCACTACTAGTTCATTTTTCCAAAAGCACAACTCATGGCAGATGATCTATTTGTCTACACATTTCATCAAGCAAAGAGCTGTTTGTGTACATAAGTGTCTTTCTTAGCCAACATCTATTGTCTTCAGTATTTCTATGGAACAATCAACTCTAGATTTATTGTTCTGTTTACAGCTGGGCATAGCAGACACAGCATCTCTGTGTGTAAGTGTCTTTGTGTCTGTTTCCTTGTTTCCAACCCACAAGGTACTTCTCGAAAATATAATATATCATAATCTCAAGAACAACAACAGCACAATTCTGTAACAGATGTTTCAATAATGGCCATAATGTCATAATTCCATGTGCAAATCCATGCTCTAAGCTTGTCTGCCTTTCCTACAATACTCCTTGCATTGAAATAAATGCATGTGAGAACATGTCCACCACATGCAACTCATTGACCTCTAACAGTGCTTGTAATTTTAACATAATCTTTTCCCTCTTCCTCTCCTTATTTTCTCTGACACTCTGGTTCCACTTCCCTTGCAAATCTAGTTTAAATCCTCCAAAGCAGCACTAGCAAACTTTCCCACAAGGATATTAATCCCCTTCCAGTTCAGATTCAAACCATCCAGTTGGAACAGGTCCCACCTTCCCTGGAAGAGAGCCCAATGGTCCAAAAACCTGAAGCCCTCCTTCATACACCATGTTTTATCCATGTGTTAAGCTGTATTATCCTCCTTTTTCCAACTTCTTTAGCATGTGGCATGGGTAGCAGTCCTGAGATCACTACCCTAGAGGTCCTGTCCTTCAGCCCCATACCTAACTCCCTGAACTCTCCTTGCAGGACCTCCTCACCATTTCTACTCACATAATTGGTCCATTCATGGACCACAACATCTGTCTGATCACCCTCCCTCCTGAGAATGTCAAAAACTCAGCCTGAAATATCTCAGATCTTGGCACTAGGGACATAACATACCATCTGGAATACCCATTCTCTTCCACAGAACCTTTTATCTGTCCCCCTAACTATAGAATCCTTTATCACTACAGCCCACCTCTTCTTCTCCCTTCCCTTCTTAGCCACAGGACCAGACTTTGTGCCAGAGACCTGATCTTTCTGATGACCCTGTAGATCAGTTCTTCTACACCTCCCCCACCCCCAACAGTATCCAAAATGGTATACTTGTTTTTGAGGGAGATGGCCACAGTGGTGCCCTCCACTGCCTGCCTGTTCCCTTTCCCTCTCCTCACTGTCACCCATTTACCCTCCTCCTGCCTCCTAGGTTTGATAGTGTCCCTGGAAGTCCTGTCTATCACCTTCTTCTAAACAATCTGGAGTTCATCCAACTCCAGCTCCAATTCTTTAACTTGGCTTGTCAGGAGCTGGAGTTGGATGCACTTCATACAGATGAAGTTGTCAGGGATACTGCTGGCTTCCCAGATGAACCACATTTTGCAAGGGGAGCATTCCCCTGCCTTGGCTGCCATTCCCACTGTCTATGACTAGATGAACAAAATATATGATATCTAAAAAACCTACCTTCACCTGTGCCTTCCTGCTGAATCCTTTTTGAATATGGTAGCCATTTCTGACTTCAACTCTGACTATTCCTCGCCCCTTACCTGATCTCACCTAAGCCTGTTGAGCCAAAGGTTTACCACTCTGACTCAGCCCACTCTGACAATGACTGCTCTCCTTTTGTCTTCACCTATTGAACTCGATTGCCCAATCAGCTGTTATCTGCTGAGTGCCTTCTTTTTCAGCCCCTTTATCTTCATCTGTTGAATTCGATGACCTAATCAAGCTGACTCAGCTTGGTAATTTTGAACAAAGTATAGATAAACCCACTTATCTCTAATGCCATACCCCAACCCAATCACAGCTCCTATCCTTCACTTCTTCACTACTTTAAAACCTAACGCAGTCCCACTATAAAACAATTGCAATATCTGATCCCAACCATTACTCCCACCCGTGCACTGAACACAGACCTCTTTTCTTTGCCCATTTTCCATGGCTTGTGACACTCAGGGTATGAATTGTGACCTACCAGACATCTTCACTCACTCCCATATTGCAGAACAAGAAAGGGTAAGGGCTTTGTATACATGAAACTTGCACAGCATTTTCTAATGTTAACATTGCTTTAAGGCTCAGAGCAGTAAGATTTTGCAGTAGCAGTCTTTTAGTCAAAAATGAGGTTGGTTGGCCATGTACTGCCAGTACAATGTACATTTAGAACATTGAGCATTATAGCACAGTATAGGCCCTTTGGCCCAAGATGTTGTGTCATCCTATGTAAACCAACTCAACAATTTAAACCCTCTGAACAGTCATATCCCTCTATTTTCTTGCATCCATGTCCTGTCCAAGAGTTTTTTAAATGTCACTATTGTACCAGCCTAAACCACCACCCCTAGCAAATGAATTCCATGCACCCACTACTGTCTGTGTAAAAAAGCTTACTCCTGACATCTCCCTTAAACTTCCCTCCCTCACCTGATGCAGATGTCCTCTGGTATTTGCTACTGTTGCCCTGAGAAAAAGGTACTGGCTGTCCATCCTATCTCTGCCTCTCACCTCTACCTCTATTAACTCATCCTTCTTTGCTCCAAAGAGAAAAGCCCAAGCTCTGTTAACCATTTCCTAGAACTTCTAGGCCACATTCATTCTGATTTATTTCAAGGTTTTTCCCTCCAAAGCTCTCCATCATTATTGACAAGGCTGTATTTCAGGGCAGCTATGCACTAAAAGTGATAACACCAGATTGATCTGGATAATGTGGAGCCAATTATCCAGCTTTTAATAACATAGATCAGCTTTCAAACCAAAGTTTGTATCATCGCCATATCTCCATGATGGATAATATTCCTCTCCATCTGTGGCATAGCTCTGAAGCTCCTTCAGACAAAGGTGAACTTTTGTCCTTTTGAGCCTGTACCATTTTGGAAGACACCACCACACCCCACACCCCCATCATCCCTTTACCCCAGTTATTTTTCTGTCACCTATTCTCTCTCAAGGCTCATAAACTCCTAGTTCTCCTGTTATCCACATAGACAAGGGGAGTTTCCTGTTGCTAATCAACATACCTCTTTGAGATGTGGAAGGGAACTGGAGCACCCAGAGGGAAATGGGCAAACCACCACAGTAAGCATCAAGCCTAGGTTGCTGGAAGTGTGTCATAGCAGCACTGTCTGCTGTGCTGCTGTTTGAGGCTAGAGATTTCATATTCATATGGATTTTTTGAAACAAAAGTCACTACTGATTTTGAACTTCTACTTTTGGTGTGCTCAACATTTTAGCATTTAACACCAACATCAATTAGGATCCTCACTCACACAAAAAAAAATCTAGGCAATTAAAACATGTTTGTAAAAGTAGACAGCCACAGTGATTCAAACTGCCTCATGAGATAACAATGCTCCATTGTGATCACGATATCCCCAATGATCTGATCAATACCCAACACCCTCAATGCATCGTGCTGCTTTATCACCTTTGCCGGGTATTGTTCTCACTCCCCAACCCCAATATCTTTCAAAGCTAGAGTTGGGGGGTGGGGGTGGGGGGTGGTTTTGGTGGTGGTGGTGGTGGTAGTGGTGTGACCAAGGGAGAGGAGGAAGGGTGATGTTGAACTCAATTCATTTTGAACATTACCACCAGAGAGATAGGTACTGCAACAGCTGACAAGAATGCACATTGCATGAGAACATACCAGTCAGTTGTGGGCTTCAATTTGACATTAGATGAGGAAAATCTGATATGATGACTATGGGACAGCAGACCTGCGAGGGGCTTAGTGGTTGAGGGACCCACACAAGTTGTGGATGATTTTTGGTCAGGGGACCTGCTTGAGCTGCAGGCTCCTGGGGACAGGCTCATGGGAACCAGGTATCGGAAATGGGATTTGGGAAGGTGCCGAGGGCAAGAAGGAATCCCGAAGGGCCTCGGGTGCTGAAGGCTTCCTGATCATGTCGAAAGTTTGGATCTGGATCTCGTGTTTCTGATGGATCGAACATAAGTCTCTGCAGCTGTAGAGGTTGCAGGAGGGCTGGAGATGAATCCATGGACACTCAGTGTCTTTGGAGAGACTCTCTCTTGCTTCTCTTTCTTTCATACTGTAAGGGACACCACACCACACTAATGGCGACTCTTTGTCTGCCTTACAGCAGGTTGAAGGCAATTTTGTGTAATATTACATTTTCTCTACTATTACATGACAATAAAGGAATCTTCAATCTTGAACCAAAGAAGAAGGCCCTCACATTCGTGACATCCAAGAAGACTTGGATTGCTGTACACCAAGAACAGAATGAAGTTTCATTTGAGTTATTCTCTACCAAAGAAACCTGCTCTTTTGCAAGAGTAGAGAGATGCTAAGCCTGAGCAGATAGTTGTTCCGCAAGGGTAGGGAGGAAACACATGGAAACCCAACACTTGACTGCAGGAGATGCAATCCTCTTTTTAACATGAACAGAATCTAGCTCAGAGTAGAACCATGACTCTACTTAAGGTACCACCAACCTGTGATTTAGGGTGTGTTGGTCAGGTTGATTCCGGCTTTGGTGTTTGAAACAATGGTGGAGTGGTCCAGGTGCTACATGTTCATTACAACTTTGTCTGAGTCTCCTGAGAGATGACCTGATGTATAGGTTTGGAACATTGATGTTTTCATCGTGAAGGCACCAAGCGATTTCTCAGACTGTCTACGCAGAAATCTAAGACTGGCCTATCTGGAGCACTTGCTGCTTGTGGTGCATGTAGGATATCTGTGTGGACTTGAAGAGAAGTGGAGCAGCCTTCTGGTAAGTCCACAACCACTCTATTTAATGATAGGATCATATATTGAAAATAACATACATGGTTGTCAGTTAGGAAAAGCACTTTCATACTTAAATTTACTGACAAATTATATAATTTTTGATTACATTATTATGCTCGACTCAAGAGCACTGTTGCAATTCACCCTCATTTAGAGCAAATAACATCAGGCATTGCTACAGACCCGACGCACCTCATCTTTCCTAATATCAGGTATGGCAGATCAATGTGCTTGAGTAAAATGATTCACACTGGACAGTGAGCAATTTGTCCCCCAGAAATTGCAACCTTCTTGCAAAAGAATCAGATGCTTAAGAAATAATATGACTTGTGTCATAGATGTTTTACTGACATTGATTCTGTATGATCAGTCATGAAATATTCATTACTCTCCTGTGGTTCTTATCCTCTGTTGGTTCTGCATTTACAGTTTTATTTTGACCATCTCTAAGAAAGGCACTCCCATGAGGAACAGTAAAATGTGAAGGAGATCTTTTGCCGTGGTGAGGCATTTGTTCTACTTTGGCTGTCACAAAGTAGGCTTTGCCTACCAAACCTTATGTGAGAGATTGCAAGTAACAGGATTTGGCAAGAGAGTATTCATGATAATTAGTACAAGAGATGTAGAAGTAAGGGTATGAAGATCGATGTAATTTGAATAACTAGTAAATTTCCAATAGCCTGAGGTTTCCTTGACCACGTGACCCCACAAGCACAATGCTGGAAACAAGGTGAGCCCAGGCAAATCGGACTATTCCAGGGATTTTGTTGACATCCACTGCAGTCAATATAAAAGAGATAGGACCATGGATTCATCTCAATCACTGTGGGAGAGTCCCACCGGCCAATGAGCGAAAGGAAGGGACAATACAAACAGCATCATTATAGATGACATGAAAACGAGAGACGAAGTTTAAATTTCTGTCTTTTTGTTTTATGGTGTATGTTTATTATTTCTAATAGATATAGAAGGAGTTTGTGAACCCCCAGTAGGAAAAGGTAAAATAAGGACAACATAGTATCCCTGGGGGTTTAATTCTGAACATGAAGTCTCCATTTTAAGAGAGGAAGTGGGAGAGAACAGTTGGTGGAGATTTATGGAGTAGTTAAAAAAGAGAACCAAACAAGTGGATGAAGCAGCGTTTATGATTTACCAGAATCTGAAATTGAAAATCTGTATTCAAACTGAATTCAGCAGAGCTCGCATAGCTGCACTTGGGCACTACCACTTCAAGTGCCTTAGCTCAGCTTTTCCCTTTTACAAAACCCAAGGCGCAAACTTCACCCTCAACTTTGGTGGGAAAAGTTATGCTCTTGAACTATGAAAAATATAATAAACGCAAGGTTACGCATGATACAATATAATTGGTTACACAGCTATATATCACGCCCCAAAAGTTAAATAAATGGGATCCAACATTATCAGATAGATGTTTTTGCTGTAAGAAGGAAACGGGAACAACAGTACATGCAATTTGGGCATGTGAGAAAGTGGAAAAGTTTTGGGAAGATCTAAACCAGGTATTAAATAAAATCACAAAAAGCAACATACCAAAAAATCCAGAGATCTTCCTTCTAAGTAATATAAGAAGTAAAGAAATTGGACTCGATTTGGATGGAGCACAAAAAAGATTTATTATGATAGCCTTAGCTGTAGCAAAAAAATGTATAATGTCAACTTGGAAATCAGAAGAGAGCCTGCGAGTACAGCAATGGTTCATGGAAATGAATAAATGTATTCCATTGGAAAAAGTAACACATAATTTAAAAAATAAAGTCACATTATTTGAACAAATTTGGGAACCGTACATGGAACACAACGGAGAGGGCCTACCACGGACCTCCACCCCCTAAAATGATAAAATGAGAAGAAGACAAAATGACCTGATCCAGTGTGTAAAAGTAGATGACACAATTTTCTTGTTTATTTTTATTGTGTGATGACATTGTTTAATGGTTTTATTGTATTGTATATGTTGAATGTTTAATGGGTTTGGAGAGGGGTGGGAAGGAGGGAGGGAAGGTAGGGGAAAAAATGGGGAGAAAATGCCACTGTGTATATATAAGATGGAAATGTTTCTATGTATTTTAATTGATATGGTTCACAGTGTGAAAAATTAAAGTTTTAAAAAACCTTGGCGGCAAGGTGCTAATACTATCGAAAATGTAATAATATCCTGGGTAGGGCAATGTATGAAAGTAAAAAGAATGTGATTGCATGCATCTCTGTAGTCTGCACCAAGGACCTGCCCATGATAGAACACAATAATAACGAGTAAAGTCTACCCCAAACTCTTAGAAGATCACAGCACACTTCCCCATTGTATATATAATCATGGCAGAGGGGGAGGTATATCTTAGTAGGTGAATGCCAGTCAAAGGATTGGGAAGCTAACTATGCAGCAAGTGAGCCTACTAGTTTAGGATTTTGTGCTCTAGTGGATTTTATGGTGATGAATGTAAGGAACGCACCCATCCCACAGATGGAAGAAAACTCAGACCCTGAGTTGTCACCAAATAAAGGTGGAAATGGCTCAGTTCCATAGCATAGAAATCAACTGTGGACATAGTCTAGGTAAGTTTAATTGGGTTCTCTAACTACCTCTGAGGTAGGTCAGGGACCTGGTTGGATTCTGACGGGGTTGACCGAGTCACACCCTTTCTTACTGCTGTGTAACTGGGGTGTAAAATGTAAAAAGCGAGGGGGAGGCGGCGGCCCCGGCCTCGGTCGAGTGAGGCAGGCGGAGGCCCCGGTCTGGGCAGAAGCGAGGGGAAGGCGGTGGCCCCGGCCTCGGTAGAGCGAAGCAGGTGGAGGCCCCGGTCCAGGCAGAAAGAAAGAAGCGGCGGCCCCGGTCCAGGCACAGGGAAGGCGGCGGCGGCCCCGGCCCCAATCCGAGCAGAAGGTAGGCGGCGGTGGCCCCAATCCGGGCAAAAGCGAGGGGGAGGCAGTGGCCCCGGTCTTGGTAGAGCAAAGCAGCCGGAGGCCCCGGTCCGGGCAGAAGCGAGGGGGAGGCAGCGTCCCCGGCCTGCTTCACTCGACCAACACACACACATTGCCCTACCACTGGTGATTTGCGACCAGGTATGGTCCGACCTAGGAGGGGAGGCAGGCCCCTCCAGCCCGGGTAAGAAACCTGCATAGGAGAAGGCCACTCCAATATAAAACCTATGACCCAAGGACCTCGCTGCCACATCCCAGCTTGCTTGGCCACGGCACACGCACATTGGGTGTAAAGGGTGGGGCCAGTACTGAGCACACTGCACTCCACCTAAAAGCTCCTTTGCACAGGCCCGAGGACAGGTCCACGTCCTCCCCCTCCACATCCTCCCCCTCAAAAGATGCTCACAAACTCAAGCTAGCATGCTGGAACATCACAACCATGCTAGACAAGGCTGACAGCCACCGACCTGAACGTCGGTCTGTCCTCATCGCACATGAACTCCTCAGACTTGACATCGACATAACCACTCTCAGTGAAGTCTGCCTTGCAGATGTAGGCAGCCTCCAAGAACGCGGAGCGGGCTACACACTCTACTGGTCTGGCATGCCTATGGATGAACGACGCCTATCTGGTGTAGGCTTCATGGTCAAGAACTCCATTGCCTCCAAACTCGAAAACCTCCCGACAGGCCACTCGGACCGGATCATGTCCATGCGACTCCCCCTTCAAAATAAGCGTCGCATCACCCTCATCAGTGTCTATGCTCCAACCCTCCAGGCGGAACCAGCAGAAAAGAACAAGTTCTACACTGATCTGCGCAACCTCATTCAATGCACCCCTACAGCCGACAAGGTTGTCATCCTTGGCGAGTTCAACGCTCCGTCGGCAAAGACTCAGAAACCTGGCCAGGAATCCTGGGCAAGCATGGTGTCGGCAAGTGCAACGACAACGGGCGCCTCCTGTTGGAGCTCTGCGCAGAACAGCGGCTTGTCATTACAAACACCCTTTTTCAGCAGAGGGACAGCCTGAAGACTACCTGGATGCATCCCCGGTCCAAACACTGGCACCTCCTGGACTACGTCCTGGTGCGAGAAAGAGACAAACGAGATGTGCTCCACACCAGGGTCATGCCCAGCGCAGAATGCCACACTGACCACCGGCTGGTTCGCTGCAAGCTCAACCTTCACTTCAAGCCAAAGTCCAGGAACAGTAAAGCCCCCAGAAAGAGGTTCAATGTTGGAAACTTACAGTCAGACGAAGTGAGAGCAAACTTCCAGGCAAACCTCAAAGCAAAGCTCGAAGATACAATCCACCTCACGGACTCGTACCCTGAAACCCTCTGGGATCAGCTGAAGACTGCCATACTGCAATCCACTGACGAGGTACTGGGCTTCACCTCCAGGAAAAACAAGGACTGGTTCGACGAAAACCACCAGGAAATCCAGGAGCTGCTGGCAAAGAAGCGAGCTGCCCACCAGGCTCACCTTGCAAAGCCGTCCTGGCCAGAGAAGAAACGAGCCTTCCGTCGCGCATGCAGCCATCTTCAGCGCAAACGCCGGGAGATCCAAAATGAGTGGTGGACTAGCCTCGCCAAACGAACCCAGCTCAGCGCGGACATTGGTGACTTCAGGGGTTTTTACGAGGCTCTAAAGGCTGTGTACGGCCCCTCACCCCAAGTTCAAAGCCCGCTGCGCAGCTCAGACGGCAAAGTCCTCCTCAGCGACAAGATCTCCATCCTCAACCGATGGTTAGAACACTTCCAATCTCTTTTCAGTGCCAACCACTCAGTCCAAGAACCCACCCTGCTCAAGCTCCATCAACAGCCCTTAAGGCTAGAGCTGGATGAGGTCCTCACCCGGGAAGAGACATATAAGGCAATTGAACAACTGAAAAGTGGCAAAGCAGCAGGTATGGATGGAATCCCCGCCCCCCCCCCAGAGGTCTGGAAGGCTGGCGGCAAAACTCTGCATGCCAAACTGCATGAGTTTTTCAAGCTCTGCTGGGACCAAGGAAAGCTGCCTCAGGACGTTCGTGATGCCATCATCATCACCCTGTACAAAAATAAAGGCGAGAAATCAGTCTGCTCAAACTACAGGGGAATCACGCTGCTCTCCATTGCAAGCAAAATCTTCGCTAGGATTCTCCTAAATAGAAAAATACCTAGTGTCGCCGAAAATGTTCTCCCAGAATCACAGTGCGGCTTTCGTGCAAACAGAGGAACTACTGACATGGTCTTTGCCCTCAGAAAGCTCCAAGAAAAGTGCAGAAAACAAAACAAAGGACTCCACATCACCTTTGTTGACCTCATCAAAGCCTTTGACACCGTGAGTAGGAAAGGGCTTTGGCAAATACTAGAGCACCTCGGATGCCCCCCAAAGTTCCTCAACATGGTTATCCAACTGCACGAAAACCAACAAGGTCGGGTCAGATACAGCAATGAGCTCTCTGAACCCTTCTCCATTAACAATGGCGTGAAGCAAGGCTGCGTTCTTGCACCAACCCTCTTTTCAATCTTCTTCAGCATGACGCTGAAACAAGCCATGAAAGACCTCAACAACGAAGACGCTGTTTACATCTGGTACCGCACGGATGGCAGTCTCTTCAATCTGAGGAGCCTGCAAGCTCACACCAAGACACAAGAGCAACTTGTCCATAAACTACTCTTTGCAGATGATGCCACTTTAGTTGCCCATTCAGAGCCAGCTCTTCAGCGCTTGACATCATGTTTTGCGGAAACTGCCAAAATGTTTGGCCTGGAAGTCAGCCTGAAGAAAACTGAGGTCCTCCATCAGCCAGCTCCCCACCATGACTATCAGCCCCTCCACATCTCCATCGGGCACACAAAACTCAAAACGGTCAACCAGTTTACCTATCTCGGCTGCACCATTTCATCGGATGCAAGGATTGACAACGAGATAGACAACAGACTCGCCAAGGCAAATAGCGCCTTTGGAAGACTACACAAAAGAGTCTGGTAAAACAACCAACTGAGAAACCTCACAAAGATTAGCGTATACAGAGCCGTTGACATACCCACACTCCTGTTCGGCTCCGAATCATGGGTCCTTTACCGGCATCACCTACGGCTCCTAGAACGCTTCCACCAGCGTTGTCTCCGCTCCATCCTCAACATTCATTGGAGCGACTTCATCTCCAACATCGAAGTACTCGAGATGGCAGAGGCCTACAGCATCGAATCCATGCTGCTGAAGATCAAACTGCGCTGGGTAGGTCACGTCTCCAGAATGGAGGACCATCACCTACCCAAGATCGTGTCCTATGGCGAGCTCTCCACTGGCCACCGAGACAGAGGTGCACCAAAGAAGAGGAACAAGGACTGCCTAAAGAAATCTCTTGGTGCCTACCACATTGACCACCGCCAGTGGGCTGATCTCGCCTCAAACCGTGCATTTTGGCGCCACACAGTTCGGCGGGCAGCAACCTCCTTTGAAGAAGACCACAGAGCCCACCTCACTGTCAAAAGACAAAGGAGGAAAAACCCAACACCCAACCCCAACCAACCAATTTTCCCTTGCAACCACTGCAACCGTGTCTGCCTGTCCCGCATCGGACTTGTCAGCCACAAACGAGCCTGCAGCTGACATGGACTTTACCCCTCCATGAATCTTCATCCGCGAAGCCAAGCCAAAGAAAGCAGATAGCATAGAAGCATTTCACTTGGAGAAAAATTGGGAATTGGGTTGTTTCCTTTTATGGAGTGACTTTCTTAGCCAATCACATAAATAACATCCCATACGCCATGTCAGCCTTTGCAAACTAGGCCATAAAAGGCTTACAGATTTTAATAGCTGCTCAGAAAAATCACAGTCTGACTCTTTTAAGGTATGAGATGGCAATAGACTGTATTCTAGCAAAACAGGGTGGACTTTACATTGCACTAAACTTGACAGGTGATGTATGTGTCACGCTTATTCCGGACTCAGAGGATAACATGACAAACATCATCAGTACCCTAGAGAAAATTAGATATGCATTTGGCCCTTTCAAAAGTGCATGAAAATCATTCACCAGTTAGCTCGACGATTATATAGGACCCTGGGGAGCTATGCTAGTACAAGTTCTGATCCCCATAGCTGCAGTGTTGGGTATGGCTGTTTGTGGATCCAGCATAGTGCTAACATGTGCAAGAACCATGCAGCCCTGCTGGCTTGGAATAATCTTGGAAGAAGGGATATGATGATTCAACATGGTGCAATCACACAGATGTTGCATGTTTTCAGGAATATAGCTGACCTGATTCTACAAGATCCAGAGTTTTTTAGTATTTTTATTTTGAATGTTTCTGGTCCATGCTCTCACCTATAAAATTGTAGTGATGGGTTCTCTCTGACCTCGAGGATGTGACTTTTTAATGTCTATCATATCTTTATGAGGGTGTATTGTGTGAGACTGTAAAAGTCTCAAAGTGGGGAAATATGGGTCTGATGATCGATGTCATTTGAACAATGAGATGATGACATGTTGCTCGGCAACCCTAGCCGAGCTAGTAAATTTCCATTAACTTGGGGTTTCCTAGACCAGGTGACCCATTAGCACAATGCTGGAGAGAAGTGGGGACCAGGTTACGTGATTAGTTTGTAGAATGATGCAATCTGTGAAGGAATAGCATATAGGTCGATACTGTAATGCCTATCATGTGAAAAAAGACTGCTTTATGATTGGTTAAGTTAAATCGTGGCAGGGTATAGAAACTCTTACACTTGTATGTTTAGGGAGCTCCTTGATCTTCAATGGGGGTGACAGACTTACTGCAGGTCTATGTATATTTTAAAAATATTTGGAAGGAGAATAGTCCAAGCCCTTTATTCTTGAGGAAGAATAGATCTCACCCCAGAACATGGATCGAGGATCGACAGTGACAATTGTGTACTAAGTTGAAGATGGGGATTGTACTTAATCTTTGTGCTATGTGTGTATCTCCAAATGATTAGTTACAGCAATGGCTTAAAAGAGCCCCATTTCAAACCTCATGAGGGACTTCCCATTGTTGAGGAATTGTTTACTTCATTGATCTGAAATATAAGCTTTTCAGTAGATTCTTCTATTGTACTGAACACCAATGTGTTCAAAATGGTTTAAAAAATACCTGAACATTTGAAATCCTGCAAAAAACACTCAGCAATTCAGCTAACAAACATAGAAAGAGGAAGGAGGTTTAATGTTTCAGCTGGAAGACCGTTTATCAGAATAACAATGTGATCAATATGTTGTTATGAACATGAATCTCAGAGAGTGAATGCACAGCATTTTGTATCCACCATTGACATTGAGCAGCAGTCCAAAGGCTTTAGGATTTTTACTACTATTTAGGCTTGCTGAGAGGAGCTGTATCTTGTGCAAAGAGGAGGATTCTCAGGCCAGGGAATTGTACGTTGAAGTATCATTCATTGCAGATAGGCATGCATAGTGAGATGTGAGGGACTTTTGTGCATCATTTGGGCATCTTTTTTTTAACTGAAATAGTTATTTTGCAAATTGAGGAATCTGGTGATGAATTATGATCTGGACACATGAACAACTTAAAAGCATAAAAATAGAAAAAAAGAGATAAGTCAAGAGGTGGTGCGGCCTGAGCTTGGACTTTAATCATGGGTCTTTCTGGTATGTTTAGTAATTAGCCAGGGCCCTGCACATATATGTAGAGCCCCAAAAAGATTCTTCGGTGTGGGTGGGTAAAACCTAAGTGAGCATACCAGGTGGTATAAAGCTGACTCATTATGGTGGCAGGCTTTGAGGTGCAAATCAAATATTTGTCATGTTTAAAGTACAGATCACCAAAAGGACTAAATGAATGATGGAAAATTGAATGAAACTGGCTGATTTAAAATGGTATCTGTTGGTATCCTCCACTCCCATTCTTGTTGTTTTGCTGTAAATGTTATTTTCTTTTTTTGAAATTGGCTTTTCATGTTCCTGGACAGATCGTATTACAAAGGAAGGGGGCCTTGTTCAATCAGCTCAATTAACCTAATGGGTTAGAAAGTGTACTTTCAAGGCATTGCAATGCCCAGGATCATGGGTTTACACTGAAGAAAGAAGAGATGATTTCATCATTATTCCCATTGTCAAAAATATATATTTACCTATGAAAGCAGAAAATTACAATATTATGTGAAAAGTAAAATAATCCACTACATTCCTCAGAAATATTTTTTGGGAAAACAGCAATTGAAGTCTGATAGTTGAAGTAATTCCCTGGATCACTTCAGTGTATAAAGAAAAATGTCCTCTGTACCACTAACCCATCTTTCTCTTTCCAGCTTGTAGGTATTTGCCACCCATATTTGGTTTTGTTATTTGTCCCATTACTACCCTCTTTTGCATTAATATTCCTAATCTCATTTCCAATCTTGGTTTCCATCTTATTTCACCATTTTCCTGTATATGTACTTATTTAAAACCAGAGACGTACACATGAGGTCAAATTTCCTGGTATATGGAAAGGGGTGAACATATGTACCCACCCTCTTGGCCTTTCTCAATAATTGTGGGGAGGTCCCATGAACTTCTACACCTCCCATCTCCCCTTCCCCCACTTCCTGTCAACACCTTGCTTGATCACTTGCTCAAAATTTGTAATATCTACAACAAATTTCCAGTTAAAATCACTGACCTGGGAGGTTGTCTGTCTCTCCAAAGTTGCTGCCTGACCCACAAAGTATTTATTCCATTTTCTGAAATTATATATTTTTTTCTGATTCTGATGAACTTATAGTGGAGTTCAAGTATTCGTTAATTTTTAGCATTAAGCTATTGCTCATAGTATCCTGTGAGTCTAAGGGTCTGATAATTTTAAGTCTGTTTGCTGGAAATGTTTGCAAAGCAATGTGAGAATTGAACAGATGAATATTGTGGTTACCTTTTCAATGTGTGGAGATGTTATCACTGCCAAAATAATTTGTGATTCAAGAAATACAATTCTACATTTCATTTCTAATTCTATTTGCAAGTTTTTCCTTGGGGCAATGGGTTATGGGAAAAAGCAGGTTGGTGGAGCTGAGTCGATGGTCAGATCAGTCATGATCTTATTAAATGGCAGAACAGGCTCGATGGGCCAGGTGGCCTACTCCTGGCTCTTTCACTCATGTTCTTGTAGTCTAACCATTGACGTGATTGTTGTGACTTGAATGTATTTCATAATCAATTGAGTATAAAATAATATGAAGGGGCAGCTGATTTCAGTTTTGGAAGTGAGCTTTGAATCCAATCTGGTATAATGCAAAGTCTCCATCCAGCCTTCCTTATTGAGCCTTTAGAAGTTACTCAATAATTTTGAGCAGTCTGATCTCATCTTTTCATGGGTTCTAGCTTATGTGTAAACCGTGCCGATAGATATGATTTTTTTTTTTAAAACAAACAACTTTGAATGCAAAATTCTTTTAAGGTTAGATACATTCAGCAGCTGAGTCAAAGGTTCATTCATCTGTACTTGAAATTTTGCTTATCAACTTCAAGAGACGTTTTGAAATAAGGCAAACCAGATGTTGGCATTTTGAACCATTTTTGCTGTGGGCAGGTGAAGGAGGCAGACTTTCCTTTCCTTGAAAAAAAAAGAAGGAATTGGGGTAAAAGGCAGAATGCTTTTAGTGAATTTCAACATGAGGAAATGCTCCTTGTCTTTTCCAATATACATCTCGGATTTTAATGGAATTCTAATTGATCACCATAGCATTGCACGTGAAGAGTCAAGACAAAATGTAGTCTTTAGTTGAAGTGGGGTTAAAGGCCACAAGAACAGATGAAGTTCAGTTCCTATTTTAAAGCCAAGCATGCTGTTCTTATTTTTATATCTCCATTACAAATTCCAATGTCCATGTTTATAACAGAAACTGCCTATGTAAACTTATCGTGCACTGCATCTTTCCATCTGTTGTGGTGTATTGTCTCCACTAGGGGAAGACATCTTGCACTATGTCAAGATTAATCTTCTAGATTTGGATTCAAAAGTTAATAATGGGAATAATTAACAGAACATGTACAAATAATTAAAAGATTTTTAATACTTGGTATCTTTCCATTATTACGATGGGAAAATTTTAAAGCAATTTGCCACCCATCATGATATATTTAAAAACGAAATAAAGGTGAATTATCTGCCCAACATATCAATGCTGTTTAACTAATATTAAAAGTTTTATTTTGACAAACACCAGTTTCTAAACAATGCTGTCAAACTATGTCATACAATAATGAAAGAATGTCAAAGAAGGAAGCAAAATATGAAATATTTTCTGCAAACAACCAACTGCACCAAGAATCAGTATAACAATAATGTCAATGAACGATACAGTTTAAAATAAGTCTGGAGGTTCATGTAAATGAACCTGCCATATCTTTCATCCCCTTTCTCATCATTTACCCCACCAGAAGCTCTTCATTCTTCAGCACCCGTTATATTTATACCGACTGTTTTCCCTATTGAATATCTCCTGAATCCTTTACTCTTCGAGAATTAGATATCTGTGATATATCAGGTGAAGGCTACATTTTTCTGAGTACGCAGTTTTATTTTTCCTTCGAAATAATTTTTAGTAACAGTAATGAACAGATTTTGACAGACAATTAAAGATTTTCAATCTATTTTTATATCGGTATTAATTCTCAATTTGTTTTGAAAAAAACCTCATCTGTTAGGAAGACCAACTTCAGAAACATTTTTTTTTTCCAAAAATGTCTTCAGGTTATTTTTGTGACCCATTTAATGTCAATTTTCTCCACCTGTTTATATCACCTCCGTTACATTTTTCATGCATTTAAATATAGCCATATTTTGATTAAATAGCTAAATCCAAAATATTATGACATAAAATATCATTAGTTGAGCTCTTTATCGTGACATCACATTTTAGAACACCTTATCCTTGCAATGTTAGAGATTGTGAACATCTAGTTATTAGTGCTTCCTAATCATTAATTATGTAAGAAACATTTTGGAACGTCCTGTAGATCTGAAAATGCACTACATCAATCATTTTTGTTTAAATATAACTCTACTTAGTAGCTGTATTTTCCAAGTACAGATGTATTGTGGTTAATCCATTTTAAATTAAATGTTCTAATCAATACTGTCAGATTGGAAAATATAGATTCCAAAATATGTCCTTGCACTCGTGTTACATGCAGTACAAACTCTCAAACAGTTGTGTGTAGATTGAAATAAGTGAAATAAGAATTGTAATCTGCACTTCATCTTCATAATGGGGTGAAATATGAGTGCCACTCCTGTATTTCTGAGCAACATACTCCAGTTTGATTCTCTGTGGAGAATTTGGAAGTTATAACCCAATATTTCTATTGAGTATGTCATAAACTGGATGTTTGGATGTGGTGCCAGTATTTGAGACGCCTGCTGTATTATTGTGTCAGCAATTAGGATACGCATCTGTTTCATTTTGAATAAACCCATGTGCCTAACCAGCTCAATATATCAGGAATTTAGGTCTCCAAAGGCCAATTTGATCCAGCCCAGCTAACTCTACTCTGAATGTTGTAAATTGAAAGGCTTATCTGAGTGTACACTTGCAAATATTGGCACTTTCTCAGCACACATTCTTTGTGGTTTATTTTACTTTTAAATCTCTCAATTTTTGTCTAGTTGGAAATCCTACATCGTCCACGAGGATATGTTTTCAAACAATTGCTATGGAAAGTCAAATATACTTCTTGTTGTCATATCATTACTCTGAATTAAAATCTCTCCAAAATGTACAAACCAGTTCTCCATGCAAAGCATTCTTTTTGTCCAGCTGTTTGTCATCTATTGCAAAGAGTGGTAAAAAAGTGTATGGGGATTTACATATGGAAAATTTGAACGGGGTAATGCACCACAGTTTAGAATTAAATGTACGAATAATTGATCCTACCATTGGTTAATATCATTCACAGAGTTTAAATGGGTCAGGGAAAAAAAAAAACAACCTCTGCTGACACTGTGGCCTTGAGAGCTCAGTAATGTGTTACTAACATACTCCATCATTGCAAAGTTTGTATGCAGCTGCATTGAAATTATTTTGGAAAGATCTGATATGTTTTTTTTTTAATTAACCTCAATGCAAAAAGAGCAGCTGCAAAGATGAAAAAACTGCAAAATATTGTAGGCTATGGAAGACATTGGATTTTGTAAATGAACTCTTCCAGTCCAAAGGTACCTGCAACAGGAGCATGTTCTGGGAACTTGGATGCAGAGATCAATGTGCCCTAAATGATTTTTCATCATACAGAAGTTTGATCGCAAATTTACCTTGTGTTCTTTTATTTACTGGAGCTTTGGTCTGTTTGTTTATTTATCGCAAAAATATGAAGTGTAAGTTAAGAAGACACTTCAAAGCAACAGTTAGAACAAAAGATGAGACGATTTTATCTATTCAGTTCATTAAACCTATTTAATTTAGATAGTACAGTTCTTTTTGTAGTGGATTGCAAGATTATTTTAATGATTGTGATTCAATCTGTGCAACTTTTAATGCTCCAAATTTTCAGAATAAATCTGAATCCTTTTTGCTGGATCATCATTCAAACTCAGAATGATGGATCCTGATCAATACAAATACCTTGTAAGTGCTTCTAAAATACCGATGCTATAAAATGATAATGTAGCATTGACAAGAGAAACATTTCACTACTTAAATATACAGTTTTCTCTTGGGTCGCTGTAAAATGTTACAGTATTCCATGGTCATCCACTATATTTGTACCGTGAAATTATCCTGAAGTGTAACATCATCTACAGTTTGGAACAGAGATGGATTTTTGAAAATCTTACTTTCCTTGAAGAAAGAATCGTAATAACCAAAGGAAGGAAATTGGCACTTTTGATATTGATGCAGGCTGTGACAAAGCTCAAGGGGCCATGATTCACATACATCTCATTCTTGTTGTGTACCATAAGCAAGCAGGTCACTTGCTTCAATGTAGTTAACTGCTGCTATTGACTGGCTCACTGACACAAATCAGCTTAAATTTACTTCAAGTCAACGTATCACCTCTTTGCTGTAAATTCACTGATATGATTTTCAAGTTACAGTGATGAAAACCTGACAGGAACTCTCCTATGATTTATAAGAGCTTTCCTTGCAAAAGATTTGGCGTTAGTAATATTTTAAAATATAAAATACTACTATTGAAACATTTGTATTCGAAGAGTGTTATATTTTGTGTTGGTTTTCTGAAGTATATATTCTCTCACAAATTCAAGTGCTTCATCAGTCAGTGAAATGCTGTTCAGACTACTTGGATTTTTAAGGCATTCAAAGTGATTTTTTTTAAGATAAAGATATCTCATACACTTTATTTCAGTCATGTGTCTCTACCTGTCCACTAAATCAAGTGAGCTTTCCCTGAAGTAAACACTATTTGCTACTTTTTTAAAAATCTTCTAATGTTTATTCTGTTTAAAACTGGCAGATATAAAAGTGTCAGATCTCCTGGAGCCAAAACAAAATAAATTGGATTACTACCATTAATTCAACTTGAGAAATAAGAATGAAGTATCAGTTTTAATTTTTTTAACAAACAATGTATAATCAGCCAGCAAGGTTTTTAATGTTATTTATGCTTATTGATTGTATATTCTATGATGGGGAAAAAAATGAAGATTTAGTTCAATTTTCCCTCACATTGAAAAATCGGCCCTCTGAACCACAAAGGTTAAAGGATTCCAGATTTATATGAACCATTAAAATTTTCAGTCTTAAAGAAAGAGAGAATTGGATTTAAATTATGTCTTTCACAAGCAAGGATTGCACACATTAATCAATGAAATACAATGAAGTGTAGCAGCCACTGTAATTTAGGAAATTGATTTCCCATATGTACAAATCCTTAAAATGCTTTCAGGGCATTCTTTTCAAAGCAAGTGCTAGAAATATATTGTAACGTCTGCCCTTTAGTTATTTATTTATTACAATATTACCTTCTTGCAAAAGCTTTTTATTACTGCCTGTCTTCCCTTTCCCTTTTCAGTCCTGAAGCAGAATTTCAGCTTAAAACCTCGACTGTCCATTTTTCCTCCAAAGATGCTGCTGAGTTCCTCTGGCAGTTTGTGCTTTTTTTGTTGTCTTGAGCATTTACTAGATTCCAGTAATCTTTGATAATTCAATCAACTCTGTCATACTGCACATAATGGTGAATTTAGCTTTATGTTCCTGTCATCTGGTTCATAGAGAAGCCACAAAGCACCTGGGTCCGAATATTTTTCAAGCTAACAAAATCTATTTGCTGAAATAGTTGATTTGTGGTTAATCCATTTTAAATTAGAAGGGTTTGTGGCTTCAGTTAAAAATGAACTTCAAATGAATCTATGTACATGAATATTTAATAGGATAATTGTAAGTCTGACCAAGATATTAAAATTTCTGCACATATTTTCATTAGAATATGAGCTATGTTTGTTCCCATAACTACAAAAGCATTATGGGGAGATCCTGATAATCAGGTTAAGCTGAAGGAGAATGGCTTTATCCATATTTCTGGATAGCTTAACACCTTGGAGAAAAGTTGTCTCCTCATTATTTGTCAAGGTCTTTACAGTTTCCTTTCTTTCAGCTGTTAACATTCAAATGACATCAACAGTTATTTTATTATATTATGCAGAATTTGACCCGAGTGAGTTGATTCTATTTTTCCCTGAAAATGTGCTATTTAAAAGGCCAACAGTCTAATTATTTTCTTTGTTTCTCGTTGAGATCTGTGGCCTAAGAGGGTCACAAATACAATCTTAAATGATTGGTATGCTTTGTTCCTGGGATCAGGATCATGGTTATTCTCAGATTCCTAGACATAGGTTGATTTCAGACCACTGTTACTGATATCCACCACATCTCACAGTTGCTGCATCATTTCTGCATCAGGGAGGGCTACCCAAACTCCACACGTGGAGAGCAGATTTCTTCCGCTTTTCCTTCTTCTCACAAGAGGCCAAGCGGCCATACTAGGAATTTGCCTGCAATGTTCTTGCATGCATAGATTTCACTTGTGGCCTTACAGAGTCCATCATGGCAACTGCTTGTCAAGCCCACATGCCTCCATCTTTGGAGGATGCCTGAAGTTCACTTGCACAAGCAACATGCTTCGTGAAAGCATTGTTCTTCACCATCTTTCACAAGAATGCTCTCAGGGGGTCACTCTGAGCCATTGAGAACAATCCCCTTCTTCTGCCTTATTCACCAATCAGTAACAATACTTTCCTGGAGCTGGAAGATTGCTCTTTGTATTGTGACACATCCCTTTAAGAACTATGTGCAAAGGTGGCACCTGCTTGGAGATGACTCAGTGGGGAATATCCTGATGAAATCAGCAATGTTTATTTCAGTGCTGTAAAACACTAGTGTCCAGCTGTTTTGTAACATTGCAATTGAAATTCTAACTCTTTATGCAACTTTCACTAACAGGATTAGGGGTACCTAAACTGTTTTAATAACAAATAAAAATGAAGAGTGATATCTGGGCAAGATTATTTAATTTTAATTGAATATTGAGCCAAGAGACAATGTTTTTTTATTCAAATTTTGATTGCATCTTAGCTTTAATTGCATAAATTAAGAAGGTTACATTTTCACTCTCCTCTTCTGGGATTTGCAAATGATAGATGAGGAAATATGGAAAAATTGCACTCATGCATTAGTTAGAGGATTGCCCCAGAAATGTTGGACAAACAGTGTTGTTTATTTCCACTCTATACTTCTGAAACAATGGCAGAAAACCCAGAAGAATTCAGTAGGTCAGACAGCATAGCAACAGTTTCCCCCAAACTTCTAACTCACTCTCTCTTTGTGGGCTTCCCTTCATCCTGATAATTCTGCAAGTTCCAGTCTCGCCACTCCAGCCTAGATATCAATGTTAGTGAAATCACAGTTCTCTGGCTCCAACTACCAGATATCACAATCTCCTCCTTTAGCACCCTTTCCCCAGTTAACTAGGCACTGGGCCCCCTTTGATGCTAATCCTGACTCTCTTCAGGCAATTATTTGAAAGGCCTTGGTTGGTCTTGAATTTTGCAACATCAGCCCTCAACAAAAACAATCATTCGCATGTTGTGCAATGACCCTTTAACACATTTTTGTCAGTATGAGTGACTTTGTAGATTACTTTATTTTACTCTAGTTGTGCCAAGAAGATCTTTGGGGGTGGGGGGGGGGGTGCAATGGACCTTGAGTCTTGTTTTCCCCTCCGCATTTAATCATGATGGTAAATGTTTTCTTGTCCAATTGTGATAATTACTTGTGCCTTTTACGAGTCACCTTGAAATTTTTTTTAAAGCTCATCGTGCAAGCCAGCATTTTTGGATGGCCCTGGTTACCCTTGATTGATGGTGAAATGCTGCAGTCCATGTGGTGGAAATACTTCAGGAAGTTCCTGACCACTGGTACATTCTCATTATGTTTCAGCTTTAGTGTTCTTTCTTGAATGCATCAGGATCTACAACAGCAAAAAAAAAATGGGCTGGAGTCTACATCATGTAAAAATGAACCTTAGGATATATTTTTCAAAAGGAGGGAAAATGAATTATAGAAGAAGATTCATTGAAAACTAGAACCAATTCACTCTTTATTTTGGGGGTGGGGGGAGGGCTGGACTAATTTTAAGTTAGATTACTAATATTGTGTTACAATTAACAGGGGGGGTCATTTTGTGTAGTTTTCTGATGTAATATTGTAATCATACCATTTTAATTTTTTTTTAATTTTTCTTTAAATGTAATTCTCTATTGTATTCATGTTATAAAATTTTAAATAAAGTCTTCAAAAAGAAAACTAGAACCAATACAGATATGATAGTGGATTATTTTTTACCTTCTTTAACTTAACACAAATTATCTCTAAATTTTGAGAGGCATGGTTAGAGTGGACAGCCAGCACCTGTTTCCCAGAGCAGAAATGGCCAATATGAGTGGAGGTAAGTTTAGGGGAGATGATAGAGGAAGTTTTTTTTTACACAGAGGGTGGTGGGTGCCTGGAATACATTATAGTGGAGGGCTAATACAATAGTGACATTTAAAAGACTCTTAGAGAGGCATATGGATGTAAGAAAAATAGAGTGTTATGGGTTGCAAGAGAGGGAAGACTTTGAAGACTTTGAGTGGGTAGGACAGTTAGCTTAATGGCTAGCATAGTGCTGTTACAGCGCCAGTGATCGAGACAGGGGTTCGAATCCCATGCTGTCTGTAAGGAGTTGGTATGTTCTCCCGATGACTGTGTGGGTTTTCCCCGGGGCTCCGGTTTCCCCCCACTGTTCAAAATGTACCAGAGGTTGCAGGTTAATTGGGTGGCGTGGGTTCATGGGCCGAAATAACCCGTTACTGTGCTAGATGTCTAAATTTTTTTAAATTCAAAATAAATGTTAGTAAATTATCATGGGCTGAAGGGCCTGTACTATGCTAGAACTATTCTATGTCCATGTTACAAACACAGAAGAAGGCCATTTAGCCCACCAAGTTCACACTACCCCCAACAGAACAATCCTATCAATCTCATTGCCCTTTCTTTATTTCCCTGAAGCCCTAAAACTTGTGCTTTCTCACATGCAGCAAGACTCCTTTGATTGTTATTGTCACTTACCGACACAAGGGGTCATTTACAGTCACCTGGCAAGCACATCCTTAGGATGTAGATGAAAGTCGGAAAACCTAACGGAAATACACATAAGAGAGTAAGTTCAAATTAACTACATTCATATTACTTTGGTTTTTTTTTCAAAAACTGCTAACTTTATCAGTTGATTTATTCTGTAGCAACTTCTGAAGGATGATGTAGTTTGTAGTTCAGCTCATTTATCTCACAATTCCCCTCACATGGGAATGATAGAAGGCAAAGAAAGCCCTGTGGTCTTTAACATTTCCCAGCTGCGATTCCAAATGCTACTCTCTCCTGCAAGATGGGACAGCAAGGAACCTCTCAACCTGGAGCAGTGGCTTAAAAAGTAAACCTGAGAAAATTAGACATGTAATACCAAGGATCAATCAGATGCTATTTTATGTTATGACCTCAACTATCAGATCTTAACTGCAATCCAGAATATTTTTGCCAATTCACTGAGCTTTTTTTTGTGTATTATGCAAGTTTGAATGTGCACAAGCGGATACAAATCTTTCAACCCATAATTAGACAATTTGCAATTTTTTTGATGAAAAATGCATCAGGGCTATTTAATACCAGTAGCCACTTATGTTTTCAGAAAAAAAAATGTGTTAGCAGAGAGAGAAAATAACTGGTATCAGTTTCTTGAAAGTAATTGGGTAGAGTAGAAAGTTGCTTTGTTACATAGTGGCAAAGTAACTTGGCACATCATTTTAATGGCAGCTATTAACAAGAAGCATTCTACTTTCAGTTATCACACTTCATGATTTTGGAGATTGTGCATGCTTGGAAAATTGTTTTTGACAACTGTTTGGTGAAACACAAAGCTGTGCCTTAAACATACTTAAGTGTGTTGGCCATGAAATCAAATAAGAAAACTTATTTTTCCTTACACACAATAAATTTCTTGGTTATCCCTTTCCACAACAATACCATTTCCAACTTACAATCATGCAACATATTTGTCAGAGTTTACATAACAGGTTATTAGTAAGAAAGTGTTAACACCAGCCCCTGCAGGTTTAGCTACCTCTCCTCAAAGTGCTGACCTGTCGGTAAATGATACCAAAGTTCTCTATGCAACTACAACAACTTTGTAATGTTTAAGTGCTTTTGATGACTGTTGGTGCTGAATTTTAGTTTCCATCTGGCCCAAGTCCTCAGGGCTTTGTGGTTTTTGCCTATTGATACAGGCCAGGTGGTCGAGTTGTGGGAGCTGTCTGTCATTGATTCAAAAATGGGACATGGCTATAGCTGGCAGAATATAAGGATGTCTAGAAACAAAAGGCAGTGACAGCTGCGGCAGGCAGTGCAGGAGAATTCCACTCATTCTTTTGGAGCTCTTCTGTTAAAGCTTAGCAACACCTGGATGTGTACTCTGTTATGTGCTACTCTCGGAAGGCGTGAAGTCAAAAATAATCTTTCCAGGAGCAAGGACTACAAAATGTAGCTTCTCGGGACAGATCTGTAGGTTAGGCAGCTGAAAAGCATTTTCTGATTATCTGCACTATTTAAGAGATGATTGCTTATTTGTATATTAATCAGAAAGCCCCTTTTTAAAAGAAGCTACATCAGAAATTCAATGGTGAACCTTTTGATCTACATTAGATTTCTTCTGTACTTTAAACATGGCTTTTAATTTCTTTTAATGGAAACAAGCAAGTTATACTGAAATTTATAATGACCATCTTCAATGAAAATTGCAGCAATGAGTTGGTGAGCATCAAGGAGCTTACTGAAGTTCACCAATATTCAAAGCATTTACTATATTTTACTTCCACACATCTGAGACATCTTTCTTTGTCAATGGTTTCACCCCCCCCCCCCCGCCCCCCCCCCACCTTTGCACAATAGACGGTGCTTTTCACAACATTTGTTCATTCCCATTAAATGAACAAGCAATGACTTTAAACTTCTGGTCATGATACTTCAATTTTCCATTACACCTATATTGCTGATCTTCTACACTGATCCAGTGAAGCTGAACACAAGGTCAAAGAATGGCCACTCATTTCTCCTTCAGCTCATCACCGCTTTATGCCAAATGAGTTGAACATTTGCAGACAATGAAAATTTCCAACATTTTCTATTTTCTCTTAGATTTCCTTTATCTACAGTTTTTCTTTGCATTACAACTTTTGTTTCATTACCATGTCTCAGTGACAGCCTCTTTAGCCTTTTAGTGTCAACCTTTTAGGCATTTAATCACCCTTCCAATCTACCTTGTTGCAGACCTCTTGTTTTTGCTCACTGTTCATCTGGTCTGTGTATCTTAGAGTTTGATTATCTTTGACCTTTCCAAGTTCTAATGAAAGGTCACTAACCTGAAATACTAACTCTTTTTCACTCTCCAAGAATTGTGCTTGTATTCTTCAATGTTTTCAGTTCTTTACTTACTTTCCTATTGGCTGTCTGGAACTACTGCCTTTTCAGGCTAACTGGTCAATGGTTCCTGGTGTTATGTCAATTCTTCCTAAAAATAAGTGTTTAATTTGTTGCCAGAGACACAAGAGATCCTGGAATTGGGAACAGAATGCTGGAGTCAGAATTCTGAAGTCTTGATGAAGGGTTCCAACCCAAAATGTCCACCATTCTTCATGTCCCACTGATACTCTGCTTGACCTGTTGAGTTCCACTAGAGGCCTGTGTTTTTTCATTTATTTGTGGTGTTTCAGTCTGTTGATAACTTCTTACATACAAGTGACTTTGTGAGTTTTGGACCATTCTCTTCCATTCCATGTCTCAGAACAATATTCTCATACCAGGATTCAGTCTTGTAAATGAATGCTGTATATTACACCCTTCCTCTAATTTAAGCCTCAACAAAGCCCCATAAAATCTCCACAAACTTTATTTTTATACTCTACATCACTGAGAATAAAAGCCAACGTACTATTTGTCTTTATAACTACTCCATGCACAAATAAATATTACTTTTTGCATCCCCTAATCCAGAAAATCTATCCACACACAGAAGTGGCACAGGTTTTCAAAAATATTCTGCGTTTTTTTAAATATCTCAAAGTGCACTATTTCACATTTTTCCCCACACTGTTGTTCATCATCCAATCACTTTCCAACACAGTTAACCAGGCGACGTCCAGTCTTCCTTTTGTTCTCATATTTGGATCATGCAAGGTTCAGAGGAACAGGTTTTCAACCCACCATTGTCATGCTGCCAATTCACTGAGGTGAATCTGCCGGCAAATCTGCCAGCAAATGGTCTGTATTCCTTTATTCCCTGCCTGACCAAACCCTTCTTAAACATCACTATTGTACCTGCTCTTTCACACCCACCTTGTGTTCCAGACACCTACCAATCTGTGTAAAAAAAAAAAAGATCACCTTGGAAATCTCTTTTAAACTTATCCCGATGCATTCAATTTCAATATTTGAAATTTTCACCTTGGAGTAAATTTTCTGAATATCTACTCTTTCTAATTGTGTATACTTCTATCAAGTCACCTCAGCCTATGAAGGGCAGCATGGTTAATGCAACGCCATTTCTCTAATCCAGGCCATGTCCTGGTATACCTGTGGACTTTATCAAAGTCTCTGTTTCCTTCCTTTAGTGTGGTGACCCGAACTGCACACTAAATGACAAAACCTGCTAAAAAACCAATTTTGTTCAATAGGAGACAGCAAAGCTTAATTCCCAGAAGAGTACAATGCCTTCTTTTCCCGCTTTGACCACCAGAACAAGGAGGAACCACTGCACACCCCGACATCCACTGATGGGGTGTCCTTTAAGTCCATTACTTTTTGATTTGGCTTTAGAACCATTAGCAATTGCCTTTCGTGAGTGCAGAGATTTTTCAGGGATTTACAGGATGGGTATTGAACATAAAGTTTCCCTATATGCAAGTGATCTTTTGCTTTCTGTCAGTATCCAAAGATAATGTGTGGGCTGCATTCAGGGGAGCGAATCCATGGTATACATCTGGTCCAGACATAGTACCTAGCTGAGAACTGAAAACTTGTGCTGACCAACCGACCAATGTAATTATAGATATCTTCAACATCTTACTCCAGCTGGGCATGGTACCCACCTGTTTCAAACAGGTCTCCATCATACCAGTGCCCAAAAAGAGTATGGTAATCCTTCTAAATGACTGCTGACCAGGGGCACTCACATCCACAATGAAGTATTTTGAGAGCCGGTGTTGAAGCATATCAGCTCCTGTCTGAGCGGCAACATGGATCCGTTCCAATTTGTTTACGCCAGTAACGTGTCTATGGCAGCTGCCAGCTCACTGGCTCTGCACAAATCCCTGGAATGCCTAGATAGCAAAGATGCATCAGGATGCTCTTTATTGACTACAGTTCAGCATTCAACACTATTGTCCCCTCAAAACTGATCAACGCCCTCCAAGATCTGGGCCTCAATAACTCACTGTGCAATTGGATCCTGTATATCCCCACCTCTAGACCCCAATCAGTGCAGATTGGCAAGAATATCTCCTCCACAATTTCCATCAGCAATAAAAGGTTGCATACTTATCCCTTTTCCTCTATTGCTTTACACCTATGACTGTGTGGCTCACTACAACACTATTTACAAATTTGCTGATAAGTGGGCTGTATAAAAAGGGCTGATGAATTAGCATACAGGAGGGAGATTGAAAACTTGGCTGAATGATGTCACAAGGATCAAGGAGCTGGTTGTAGACATTAGGAAAGGAAAACAGTGATCATTGGGAGATCAGAAGAGGAGAGGGTGACCAAATTTAAATTCCTGGGTATCACTAACTTGGAGGACCTTTCCTGGGCTCAACATACTAATGTTATTGTGAAGAAAACATTTCACCTATCTTAGTGTCATCCGCATGCTTACTAATCCAATTTTACCACCCCATCATTCTGATCATTAAAGTATATATCAAAAAGTAATGGACCCAATACTGAACCCTGAGGCATACCACTAGTTTCTGGCCTCCAATCTGACAGTTATCTACCACTACTCTCTGGCATCTCCATTGTTGAATCCATTTTACTGCTTCAATGTTAATACCTAATGTTAATTCCCTGAGGAACCTTATCAAAGGCCTTACTAAAGTCCATATATATAACATTTACTGCCTTACCCTCATCAACTTTCTTAGTAACCTCCTCAAAAAATTCGATAAGCTTTGTCAAACATGATCTTTCCCTCACAAATACATCTTGACTGTTTCTAATCAAAACCTGCCTATCTAAATATTTGTATATACCATTTCTATGAATATTTTCCATTAACATACCCACCACTGATGTCAAACTTACAGGGCTATAATTACTAGATTTACTCCTAGCACCTCTTTTAAACAATAGCTCCTATCATTCTGTCTATGAATTTTCCAGATTTTCCTTCTTCAAAGAGATATTGGTGTTTTAATTCTACTTTACTTTCAGTTAATGATTTTTTATTGGAAATTTATGGAGGAGCAAATTAATTTCTTCCTTAATACAAATTCTTCAACAATTTCTAGCTTGAATGTTTGGGTCACTATGAAAGCATATCTTAGAGGGCAAATTATTTCTTATATAGCTGGTATAAAGAAGAAGACTAATAAAAAAAATTTAGATTTAATCAATCAGATTAAACAAATTGATTTACAATACACACAAGTTAAAAACCTTGAATTATATAAGAGAGTTGACCTTAAGTCTAAATTTGATCTTTTTTTCTACTTAGCCCATTGAACAAGTACTTTTGAGGAGTAAAAGTCAATTTTACATTCATGGTGAAATATCTGATAAGCTTTTGGCCAACCAATTGAAAGGTATTTCTGCTAAGAGACAAATTACTTGAATTCGAATGGATGACAGTACTGTTAGCACAGATCATTCTAAAATAAATGATACATTTAGAGAATTTTACTTGAATTCGAATTGATGACTGTACTATTAGCACAGATCATTCTAAAATAAATGATACATTTAGAGAATTTTACTTGAGATTGTACATTTCTGAATCTAATTAATAATAGCCTAATAATGGATTTTTGGACTGCTGAAGTATTCCCACACTCTCTCAGAATAATCGTATGGCCTTGGAGGAGCCTATTCCCCAAGAGGAAATACTTTTTGTGTTTTCCTCATTACAGTCAGATAAATCTCCAGGAACTGAATGGTATCCTGTAGAATTTTTTAAATCTTCTTCTAAATTGCTTATACACAATTAAGTTCTGTGCTCAAACAGGGCAATCTTCCATCATCTTTTAATGGAGTTTGGTTTTCTCTTATTGTATAAATAAGGGGAAAGATCCACTTGAGTGTTCTTCTTCTGGTTAATTTCTTTACTTTTTTAACTATTTATTTGAAAAATTATTAATAATAGTACAACATACATTCAATAAAAACAATTTTATATAAGTATATATTTTTTTAAAATTTAATCCCCACCCACCTTCCCACCCCATCAGCCAACTCTCTTAAGAAGAGCCAAAGAATATATATAAACAAAAACTAAGAATGTATAATAAATCAAAATATATCTAAATGCCTATATTCCAAATATGATAACCACTTATTAACAAAACAAAATAATTATCATGCAAATTTATATAATTTTTTCCATAACAATACAAGCTTTCAATTAATTATGCCATAGCTAACAGCTCAATAGCCAATGCAAACATGGCTGGTGACAATGGACAATCTTATCAAGTTGAACGTGTCAATTTAAATGGTAATGAAACTTGACCATTTGTCACCACCCTAGCAGTCAAATTTGTATATAAAGCTTTAATCCAACCAAAATAGGCCAAATTTAAACTTCCTTATTACTTCTAAAAAAATTTTAAAAATCCCATTCAGCCCTATCAAAAGCTTTTTCTGCATCAAGCACAACCACCATTGGCTAGTTGGGCTACTGTCAATATACATTGACTAAACTAATCAATCGAAGAATATTATCTAAAGTATTTCTATTCTTAATAAAACCTGTTTAATCAACATGTATCAATTTAGATAAATACTTAGCAAATCGATTTACTAGCATTTTTGCTATTATTTTATAATCAACATTCAATTAAAAAAAATAGGTCTATATGAAGACACTTTCAATGGGTCTCTATCTTTTTTCAGGATTACAGTAATTAAAGCACTAGATTATTGAAATACCCAAACACCAAAGATAAATTTTCATAAAAAGTTTTATAAAATTCCACCGAAAACCCATCATCACCTGATGACTTTCCATTGGGCATTTCCAACAGAGTCACCTTCATCTCTATTTCTGTAAACAGTACTTCCAAATCCATGACATCCTCCTCTTCTAATGCTGATAACAATAACTTAGATAAAAAGGAATCAATAGAACTATTAACCTGTTTCCCCTCAGAAATATATAACTTTTTATGGTCATTAATTTCCTGAGGTTTATAGGTAACTGTTGAATTCTTTTTTACAGCATTAATAACTCATGAAACCTGTTCCTTCTTTAAATGCCATGCAAATACTTTATGTGCCCTCTCATCCAACTCATAATATTGCTGCTTCGATAGATTGATTAAACATTCAAATTGATAAGTTAAAAAAAAGTTGCAAACTTCAAACTAGACATCACTTAATTGGATTATTCAACCCCTAAACATTAAAAGTTGCAAATTTCAAACTAGACATCTTTACAAACTAACAATACAGACACTTAATATAAAGTATCGCTCCCCTCCTAATAAATGAAAATCACTCCCCCCCCACTAATTTTTTTTTAAGTATATATATAAAAAAAAGATTCTAATTATTCCCCCTCAAAAAAAAACAAACGCCACCCAAAGGTAATAACACCCTAAAAACTGGGTGTGGTAAACCCCACCAGTGGCAGATGACTATCAAAGATTTCAGTGCCATCCACCCTCCCCAGCCAGAAATACAATTCATATACGATTCAATACTATAAATATATTCAACCCAATGACCCCATTCCCAATGATTGTTCTGGATATTCAATGTCAATAAGACTTTGTGTTAAAATGTCTTTCTTTCAATTTTTTTCCATTTTTCCCATTCTTTCCATTCTGCCCATTTCCATTTCTATTTGCCCTCTTTTTTGGCGACAATGGCGAAACTCTTCCATGACCACGTAAATCCGGTAATGAATTAGCAAAAACTAACGCATCATGATCATTCTCAAAAAATTGAGATTGAAAGTTACCATAAAAGACCTTTAACACAGCAGGATATCAAAAAGCAAATTTATAACCTTTCCACCACAGCACTTCTTTAGCCGAATTAAACTCCCATTGACGCCTGATAATTTCTTGACTCAAATCTGCATTAAAAAAATCTATTATTCTGGATCATCATTTCTCTGTCTTGATAGTTCAGGCACGAAACTAAAACCACACATGGTGGTTATTCCAGTAACAGCTTCCTTCGTAATGCTCTATGTGCTCTCTCCAATACTAGACCACCCGAGAAAAACTCTTTACCCAACACCTCGGGGATCCAATTCTTTAAAAATTTTATTGGGTCAGACCCTTCAATATCTTCTGGAAGCCTCACAATTTTCACATTATTTCTCTGACTTTGATTTTCCAATGAGTCAATTTCTTTCAGTAAATCTCTCTTCTGGATTCTCCAATCCACAAACGAATCTTCCACTTACTCTATTTTTCCTTATTACACACAACTTGATCTTTACATTCAGAAAAAAGCTGTTTCAATTTTTAAAAATTTTCTTGCACTGTATCCACCGATTTAATACATTTATTGACATCTGTCTTGAGTGTAGACATATCTTCAGACATATTAGATATTTTAGTTGTCACTTCCAAAAACCCTTGAGTCATTTGTTTAGATATATTGTCCATACGATAAGCAATCCCTTCCAGAACTGCACAAATAGACTCCATTCTGGATTCCAGTTCCACATCTTGAGGCCTACCTTCTCTGAACTCCACCTCCAATTGTTCCAGTGAGCTGCTCGTTAAAGGTAAGTCCACTTCATCTTCCATCGTTGTCAGGCCCTTCCCGGTGGGGCTGCGGGTCTGTACACCTGACAGTGGCATCCCAACCACGTTGGGACACCGTCACTCGAGACACCCCCCCACAGCCCACACACGGTTCAATAGTTCACGGACCCTGGAGACATTGCGCATGCCCGGCAAAGCCAGGGACCGCGCAGAGACAGTTTCCAATGCCATTCTGCATGTCCCCGGTTCACCCGACAGCAGCGCGGGCTCAAGGCCCTTCCTCTCAGTCAGGTCGCCCGCATATCTGACATCACAAATGCGCGAGTCAGCACCGGCTGAGCTTGTCAGCATGCCATCTTGCGGGGACAAGGTCAGCTCCAGTGTAATACTTAGCCTGGCAGGAATTCTCTGTGCCTTGGAGGTTCCAGCGACAACCCCATGGTTTCAACTAGACAGGAAGGCCTCAGTTCTTCAGCACTTTTAAAAGGTAATTTCTTCTGTAGTGGAGCCTTCATTATTTTAATCCTAGTCATCATTGTGAACCAGTAGTGTTCTCAAGAATAAAAACAGAACTTTTATTTACTTAAATAAAGTTTAAAAATGGGTACTAAAAAAACTGGTTAGGGAGGACCAGGATCGCACGTCTGCCCTCTATGCCATCTTGCCATGCCCCCCATTAATTTCTTGACTGAATGTTGATATGAAGATTTTGGCTAAAGTGCTAGCCCACAGTTTGGAGAATATATTACCATTAATTATTTCTGAAGATCAGACTGGCTTTATTTTTATTTTAATATACTCGTTTATTGAACATTTTATATTTAGACCCCACTCTTGTCCCTGAGTGTTGCCCTTCATGAGATGTAGAGAAAGCTTTTGACTGGGTGGACTGGGGTTATTTATTTGGGATCCTGGAAAAATTTAATTTTGGACCATGTTTTATTAAATTATTATATTTATGACCTATTGCTTCAATTCTTACTAATCTACAACAGTCAAAACCTTTTAATCTTCAACAGTACTCATCAGGGCTGTCCTTTAAGTCCATGACTTTTTGATTGGGCTTTAGAACCATTAGCAATTGCCTTTCGTGAGTGCAGAGATTTTTCAGGGATTTACAGGATGGATATTGAACATAAAGTTTCCCTATATGCAGGTGATCTTTTGCTTTTTATATCTGATCCAGATTCTTCTTTACCATTCATATTATCTTAATTGCTATCTCAATTTAGTCACTTTTCAGTTGTCATAAGAGTGAACTTTTACCCTTAAATGCTCCTATACCCATGTATTTTAATTTTCCTTTTAAGATTGTGAGGAATCAATTTATTTACCTTAGTATTACAATTACAAAGTGTAATAAACATATTTTTAAGGATTTTTTAAACTTTATTTAAACATGTTAAATTATCCTTAACAAGACAGTCACCTTGATCTATTTCTTTGATTGGTCATATTAATTCTATCAAAATAAACATTTTTCCTACATTCCTGTACCTTTTCCAATTTTTATTCTTAATTTTTTTTTGATTCACTTGATTTTCTTTTATCTTCTTACATATGGTAAGGAAAATGCCCCCACTTGAATAAAGTTCATCTTTCAAAATCTAAAAGGAATGGGGGTTTTATGGTGGCCCACCACCATAGAGATCAAGCCGGCACATCGCGCCGGTTAGGGAACAACAGCATAACACAGTGAACCGGCATGGTTGAAAGCTGGAGCAGTACAAAACTAGCAGCCCTAAAATGGCACTGGCCAATCTCCCCAGCTAACAGATCAATAGAAGGGTATCCACATGCAAGAATGTTCCCGCCCATTATGGTTATTCATGAAGCTGATGTCAGCCAATCAAACAAATGGCGGGAACTTCAACTATGTAAAGAGAGCCTTTTTAGCCTCAATAAATCTCAGAGCTTAACCTCCCACACTGCGAGTGTGTGTTTCTTTGCAGCAGTCGGCTACAATTGGCATCTAAACCCAGCGATGGATAGCGAAGCAGCTCCAACCTTCTGGACAGTTCAACCCGGCTTGTGGTTCAACCAGGCTGAGGCTCAGTTCCAGATTTGGGGCATCACATCTGAGTCCACACTGTACTACAACGTGGTCAGTGCCCTGGATCCAGAGACTGCAGACAGAATTGCCAACTTCATGCACAGGCCATTATCGAAAGGCACTTACACTGCCTTAAAAGAGCTTTTAACCGAGACCTTTGGGCTCTCGCGGCAAGCGAGGGGGGCATGGCTGTTCCACCTGGATGGGCTAGGGGACAGATCCCTATCAGCGCTCATGAATGAGATGCTGGCCCTCCTGGGAGATCACGACCCTGCATCATGTTTGAGCAGGTGTTGGAGCAGCTGCCCAAGGACATCCAACAGCTCTTGGCTGTCAGCGATCCCCAGAAAGTTGCAGCACAGACAGAAACCGAAGTGCTCAGCTACAGTTGGGGCTCATCACGAAGTCTTGCACCCAGACCAAGCCAGGCCCTGGAAAGGAGTGGCAGGCAAGAGGCAGGGATGAGTCCAAGGTGAGATGGTGCTTCTACCACTGAACATGGGGCTCCGGGGCCCGCCGATGCCAGTCGCCCTGTGAGTTCCAGGGAAATGACAAGGCCAGATGATTCTTGATTGATACAGGACCAGAGGTCAGCGTGATGCCTCCAAAAGGTTTAGACACGAGATGCAGGCAAACGGGCCCCACGTTAAGGGCTGCCAACAACAGCAGCATATGGACCTATGGCACACGTAGGGCCGAGCTGCAGTTTGGAGGCAGTCACTTCTCATGGAAGTTCAAGCTGGCGGCAGTGGAACAGCCACTCCTCGGAGCAGACTTCCTGCGGGTTCACAACCTCCTAGTAGACTTCAAGAGCAAGAGACCTGTGCATGTGGAGACGATCCAATCCTTTGTACTGAGAGGCTCCGGGCTCCTGCCACTGCACCTGGACTCAGCCCACAGCTCAGACAATGAGTTCTCTAAGGTGCTGGCTGAGTTCCTGGCAATCTTTTCCCCTCAGTTCATGGTGGAGTTGCCCCGACATGGCATCAGGCATCACATCCTTACCAAGGGTCCACTTCTCCATGCAAGGGCGAGACAACTTCCTCCAGAGAAGGTCAACTGGCCAAGGAGGAGTTCCGCAAGCTTGAGGAGTTAGGCATAATTCAGACAGTCCATGGGCTTCTCCCCTGCACATGGTACCTAAAGCATCTGGGGGATGGAGACCATGCGGCAACTTAATGTGGAAACCACTCCAGATTGTTACCCCATGCTACATATCCAGGAGTTTGTGGCAAACCTTCACGGAGCAACGATCTTCTCCAAATTGGACGGTGCGAGGGTACCACCAAATCACAGTGCACCCTGATGATATCCCCCATTTGAGCTGTTTGAGTTCCTGAGGGTGCCATTTGGACTCAAGAACACAGCCCAGACCATCCAGCAACTGATGTACGCCGTGGGCCAAGACCTGGACGGCACCTTCATCTACTTAGACGATATTCTGTGAGTGTGTGTGTTTCTTTGCAGCAGACGGCTACAGTTTGGCATTTCCTAACTTTAGATTTTATTATTTGACGGTCAACATAACTTGATCACTGAGTTGACTGCCCCACTTGGGTAGAAATGTTGGCAATTCTTGGGTCTTCCTTATACAATCTAACTGACAACCCAGTCATTAAACACGATTTGAGAATCTGGGCACAATTTAGAAGGATTTTTGGAATTTTGATCTTTTCTCTTGCTTTTCTATCCAATCACCTCTTTCAACCTTCTTTGCAAGACTCTGCCTTCAATAATGGGCACAGATTGGATATTAAATGTTTTAAAGACCTGGGTATTGACAACAATTTTGTATCTTTTGAACAATTTGTTGAAAATTTTAACTTATCAAAAGTTTTCTTTAGTTATTTATACAAATTAGATATTTTGTTCAATCCCAGATTCCTGATTTTCTGGGGACTCCCAAGGTGAATATTCCTGATATATTTTTTGAACCACAACCTCCTTATAAAGGCTTGATATCTCTTATTTATGACAAATTTGGCTGATTTAAGACTAAATCAAGAACACCTGGGAGCAGGATTTGGATTTCACTGTCCAGTGAGGTATGGAATTCTAGTTTTAAACTGATTAATACTACATCCCTTTGTGCAAGGCATTGAGTGCTGTCATTATAGTGGTTCACAGAGCACATATGTCTAAACCAAAATTGTCTCAATTTTATTCAGACATAAATTCCTGATGTGATAAATGTAAAACAGGTGATGCATACGTAATTCATATGTTCTGGACCTGCCCTAGTTTAGAAAAAAAATTGGAAGGAAGTTTTTCAAACATTATCAGTGTTTTTAAATGTAAAATTGGAAACTAGTCCTTTAATTGCTTTTTATGGAACATTCTGAGAAGATCATGTGTTACTAACCTCAATTCAATTTTGCATTTTATCTTTTACTTCATCGATAGCCAGATGGGTAATTTTGATTAAATTGAAAGATAATACTTCACCTATGCATGCACAGTGGCTAAGATATATTATGTCTCGTTTAAATTTGGGAAAAAAAATAGATTTGTGGTTCATAACTCAAATATTAAATTTCAAATGATATGGGTTCATTCTTGGACTACTATCATAATCTTAAGATTTAATGTTAATCTGGAATCTCGGCATTGTTTTGTCCCTCTAAGACTGTGCCATTTGGATTTATGAATGCTAATCTTTAATCTTGGTTAGGGGAAGGGGTTTTGATTTTTTAATGTTGTTTCTCTATTATGTATTATTTTATCTTGAGTGTGCTTTGAAACATGCTTATGATCATTACTGTAACTTTTTTCTGATCTTGTAGTACACTTTATAATTGTTCAAATTTTTATTGTAAAGTATCAATAAAAATATTTTATGAAGAAAAGAATTCAGATCCCACTGTGTTCTTGCTGCAGGTTAGTATACTTGTGTGGAAATGTTTCCCAGCGAGCAAATTCTTTTACATTTCCTATCAGTAATCTCTTGTCTGCAGTCTGAACATTTTACATGGCAGTCCTTTGTAACTATGGCACCTCCATCACTGAGCTCTGGGCCTATACTCTGCATCACGATTTCACTTCTCTCCTTGACTGATAACTTGACAGTGATTTTCCTCAGCTTTATGATTGTATACAACTTTACGGGAGTTCAACAAGTTAAGTCTATCTTTTTAAACTTCATCAGTATTCACAGTGTTTGAATTGTTTTGTGTTCATTAATCTACGTCAGTAAGGATAGAAATGATGTCAAATATGAGACTTGCATAATTTCATTTGCATAACAGTGGAAGCTGATGTGTATGATTGTTAAACCTAAGGAGTACACTGACAAAAGACAAAGGAGGAAAAACCCAAAACCCAACCCCAACCAACCAATTTTCCCTTGCAACCGCTGCAACCGTGTCTGCCTGTCCCGCATCGGACTTGTAAGCCACAAACGAGCCTGCAGCTGACATGGACATTACCCCTCCATTAATCTTCGTCCGCGAAGCCAAGCCAAAGAAAGAAAGGAAGACAATTCTTATAACCTACCTTTCTTTTGCCCTTAAGCACATTAACATGAATATCAAAATTCTGTAAATGTCAGTTTGTATTCACACTGTCAATAGGAAAGTAGTACCTTGAGCACTCCGGAATGATTATATCTACACAGATAACAATCTATAAAAGGAACCAAGCCATTAAATAAGGCTGGGCACTCAATCCTTACACAACATGAATAAATCCTGGGCTGTATGCTGCATAAATTTAATCCATAAATCAAATCCTGCTGATATGATCAAATATTTTACATAATATATGAAGTATTGTTTTTGTTTCTTTATATTGGTATATACAATACCATTAGGCAGCCAAACTACTTTTTATTGTCACAAACTTTGTCGACATTTGATTGTTATTAAGCCGTACAAAAAGATGCCATTGGTCCAGTGTGGCACTTCCAACAATAAGAGAAAGAGAAGTTCATTCAGACACACGGAGTGTCTATGGATTTGCCTCCTGCACTCCTGGAACCTCTGCAGCCACATGGGTTCTTGTCTGGTCCATTGCGAACTTGAGCTCCTGGTTCCAAGCCTCTGATATGATCAGGAAGCTGACAGCACCTGAGACCCTTCAGGACCCCTTCTTACAATCTGCACCCCCTCAAATCCCATTTCAAAAACCCTAGTTCCCAAGAGCCAGTCTCCAGCAGCCCACAGTCTGGTGTGAGTCTTTCAGCTGCCAATCAACAGCAGTCCACAATCTGTGTGGATCTTTTCAGCCACTGATCCTCTTGGTCACCTTCAACTCAACATGTTGCTCAATGGTCAAGTCACCATTGACAGAAAGCTGTAGATTTTGATGTCATAATGACTATGTCCTAATCTTGTGAATCAAGTACAGTATTTTATTAAATGAAGAAACTTATTCAGATGTACTCTGAGCAAAAAGATCTGTGCTATATTTAACCTGTTAACTTGGTATTCATGACATGTTTGATTCTAATTCTGGTGAATAATTATTTCTTGTGGTTATTTGTGTCTTGCAGTTTTGTTCTGTCAATGTGATACACGTTCTGAGGCATCTCATTTACCAAATTCTTCTTTGATCTTCCATTGGGCCATTTAAGTAAATCTAAATGGTTCCATAAATCATATGACAAAAACTTGGAAATATCATAAAACATGGAAATGTATCTTATCTCTTCAATTTTATTGTTTATTTTCTAAAACCTGCCAAAACATTTTTTTCTGGGGGGGGGGGAAGAAATAAATACATTGATTGTATTTCTCTGGATCATTTTTTTTATTTAAAAATGGAGTTTAATCAAAATAAACTCTGGTTGTCATTTAATGAATATATAAAAATAGTAATGTTAGGCAAACAAATAAAGTAAATTATTTTCAAATTTGAGAAATGCCAGAAACTGAATTTGTAAATTGCATAAATTTGTCATTTAACAAAAAATATAACTGTTGCACCTGAATTTGGGATGGATATGAGGGCAGATTCTATCCGGTGCACAAAAATTGCCTGTCATCAACCTGGTGAGGTATGCACATTGCAGTAGACACTTCTTAGACATGAAAACTTATGTTATGGCAGGTCACACAAAAGGGATTCAATAACATGGAGGAAGGAAATTATTCATTGTCAGGCTTCTGAAGATGGTGATTTTTTTCTCAGAATGAAGGCACTGGAGAAAGATGTGGCATTAATTTTCTTTTGAATTTGCTAGATTCTAAACTTTTATCTATTTTTTTTAAATCTCTTTACTGAGGTCAGTTACTGCAAGACGAGGCTTGTATCAGAACAGCACACAAAGTGTTGAAGAAACTCAAGTCAGGCAGCATCAATAGAAAGGAAAAGACAGACTGTTTCAGGCTGAAGCCCTTCATTGGGATTTTTTTCAGGCTTGTGTCAGAGTTATGTAGCACTTATTGAATATCATAAAAGTTAAATTTACTGAAACGAGGTGGGTACTTTTGCAAATACAACAACCCTCAAAAGCATCAGGGGATCAAGATAAACAAATGACGAGACCTGCTGACTACACCATGTCATTTTCATTTTTCTGCTTAGTTTATCATTTACCAAGTGCTGTAGATGATCTGGGTATATCAGTAGAGGACTTAACGTCAAGGGTGGCTAACTCCAGTTTAAAAAAGAGGCTGAATTTTCAGAAGCTAATCAGCACCTCTTTAATTAGGATGAGAAATGTGGATGGGGTAGGTGTGCTGGCAATTAATTTAAACAAGGAAATATTGAAGAATGGCACAATGTGGAAGAAAAAATAATCCAAGGTTTTTGAATCCTGATTGGTGCTCTTGTGCAAAAATAAGGCAGGAGAGATGCCTCGTTTCTGCAACAAGTCTTCCTGATATATACTCAAAATACAGAGTAACCACAGAGATCAATCCCAGTAATCAAATCCCATGGATGAGGATACACTTCCAAAAGAAATTCAATAGTTCAAAATAAGTTCCTAATTGGTATTTTCCAATGCCACATCCAACCAACATTAAACACCCTTAATCAATGATTTCACCATATCTCCTTATTAAACATCCCTTCTCCATAAGGGTTTATTTCTAAAATTTGAAAAGCTTCACTACACCCTCAAATACTTAGATGAGCTGCATAGCCTGAGTTAACATTACACTGCTTGTGCCTACAGTCACCCATGAAAACTGCTTCACTTAAACAGATAATTAATGCAAAATTTAATTTAAAGATGCAACACAGTAATACACCATTCCAGCCCATGAGCCTGTGGCACCCAAATGCACTCATATGACCAATTAATATACCAGACCTGTACATCTTTGGTATATGGGAGGAAGCAGGAGGACCTGGAGAAAACCTACATGGCCAAGGGGAGAATGTACAAACCCCTGAAAGTGAGTGGCAGATTCGAACTCTTGTCAGAGGCACTGTTACAGCCTTGTGCTAACCACTATGTTACCCATGCTGCACTTCTCCCTTTTTTCCAGGACAAGGCAACACACAGCCTTGTTTCCAAATTACCAACAGGGGAAAGACCTAATATTGTGATGATTTTTTGGTAAAACTACAGCCAAATTTAGACACACATCTAATAAAGATCATGATAACTTCAACCCTATTTATTCTCCTTACTTCTCTCTCGTCTGTGCATGGTCTAAGTATTCAGCAGTCAAACTCTATAACTGATCACTAGGATTTATGAGGCCACAATGTAGCGGTTACTTTCTCAGAAGCATATTCCTTCTTGCTAATTTTCCAATGGTTTACTGTTGCTTTCTGCTTCCCAGCCCAGTCAGCTGCTGACCATGCACTGATACTGAAACACAGAGCTGCTTCCAATCACATGCAGAGGTTGTCCATAGACTCTTCCACTACAAAACAACAGCCTTCAGTGAGAAGTTGTTTCCACCAACCACATTGTAGCCACAGTGCTGGAGCACTGGAACAGACAGAGATAATACAAGAAAGCATTAGCTTGATTGATTGACTTCTAGCTTCCATTTATAACTCTGTTCTGAAATATTTATTTTCTAGCTACTTTGATGCTTGCATAATTAGATCCAGTGATGGTCAGTGATAATATGAAGTATAGAGTGTACCTGTTGGTGCATCAGAAACTAGGAGTGCGGTTTCAGATGAGTTCTATCTTCATACCTTGAAGAAGGGCTCAGGCCAGAACATTGACTATATATATATATATATATATATATATATATATATTTACTGCCAATGGACACTATGTAAACTGCTGAGTTCCTCCAGCAATTTTGTGTTTTATTGCAAATTAATTTGTCAGGATTAACACAGAAGAATAATTAAAGCTTAACTCCGAACAGAGTTAATACAGCCAATAAAACAATATGATAAATTTTCATCCTTTGGGAATGTATACTGGCTTCTGTCTGACCTTATCTGATTTTCTTATGCTGCTAGATATGGATAGTCCAGAGAAGCTGGCATAAGGTCAGGATACCTGTCCCATTATTTTGATACAAATAAAATTTCCTTGAAATACATGCCAATATATTGTTTAATAAATACACATTAATAGAAACTCTGGATGACTGCAGAGATGGAGGTGCTGCTCAGGAATTGAGATGTGGCCTTCAGAGCAGGCAATCATTAAGTAAGAGGGTAGTTACCTTAACTGATTTATTCTTCTTGTCTATAAACTATTACTAGCAAATGCTTCCATCAATGCTGTGAAAAAGTATCACTATTTTTTATTGAAAAGCTCTCTTATTTTAAGACCTAAAAGAGGCTTTAAATCTTTGGCATCTAATGCCTTTCATTATGTGGCCAGACCTAAACCAATGTGGAACACCTTTAATACAAGGCAGTACCTGAACCAATGTGGAGCACCTTTGGTAATATCACTTAACTCTTTGCACAAAAATAAAGATGTTGATTCACAACAAAATTGATCGAGCTTGCAAGGATGAAAAAAAATTAATTTAAATTGCCTGTGGGAGTTGGAGCAAATAGAATTGGTTCCTGTGCTCTCGGAGACATCAAACTGAAGCTGCTTAAAAATTGATTAATGGCCCAGAATGAACATAAAGGAAGCAAGTTTATGAAAAATCAATCTTTCAAAGGCTCTGCCCAGCCCAGCTTTGTGTTCACAAAATTCTGTTATTGTATCAGATTAATCATTGTTTAAATTAATTGTGCATCTGTCCTATTTCTGTTAAAATAAATATCTTGAAATAGTTTTAAGGCTTATCAGTGGAAGTAGGTGGAGAGTTGAATGTAATTATAGTGACTAATGTACACAATATATATATATATATATATATATATATATATATGCCTCAAATATATATCTGTAGTTTAACAATAAATCTAGAAGATTTTTTTACATTTTTATTTGAATTTCGAGACTAGTTTTTCAAAATCAAAATTTGTAAACTTTTCATCTTTGCTTAAAGCTTTCATTGGCTTGAGCTCATCCCCATCAACACAAGTAGACAGAAGAACAGGACTAGGTAAAAAAAAAATGGTAATTCCCTTAGTTGGCATCAATTTCCATGGAAAAGAAAGAGTAGTAGCATGGACTCCAGGAGTCAGCCTGAGGCTCTTTGATTTTCATGCCAATAGTTCTGTTCTGTGTGCATCCAAATTGGAAAGAAGATTACTGTTTAACTAATTGCAGCTGTCTTCACTTAAACTGAGAACTCCAGAAGATGCGATAAAAGCCAAAAATACCTGAGATATCTCTTGATGTAGGTGCTTTGAGAAAGAATGAAGAACCTTAGAAAGGAGTAGATGAACATATTGATAAGTTTAATGAAAAAGGTTGGAAAGAGTGTGGAACATAGATTTTTGTACACTATGGTCAGAGTGAAGAACTCATTTTTGTGCTGTGAATACAACAAATTATGGTTATTATTAAGAACTATATTCTTCAATTAATTTATTACAAAAAAAATACAATTTTTCACCATTGCAAAATATATCTAACATGCCTGTTTATTTCAAATGTTGGTCTTCCCAAATGCAATGAGCACAGTTCAGGAAGAGATAGAGACATGAACATACACACCCTTGGTAATCCATGTAAATAGTGATCCAAGCATGTCTGTTTGTATGTGAAACACAAAAGTCTGCAGATGCTGTGATTGTAATAAAAACATAGAAATGCTGGAGGAACTCAGTATGTTATGCTATAGATAATCTGTTGGTTTGCTTGCAGAAGAGCCCTTTTCACTGAAGTAGGTACTTTGTGACAAAATTTAAAAAATAAACTGAAGAGGCAGGCCAGGGAAACACCACTGAATTCTTGCAAAACAGTTCAAAATAAATCAGGTCCTGCACATAGGTTTTCAGAAGACAACTACACATTCATCATCTTCATGGACTGTCACCTTGCCAAGGTGAAGAAGTGTGTGTGGTCCTGAGATTCTGAAAGTGATGCCATTTGGAGCTGTGCTCCTGGTAGGGTCACCCTGGTGGTCAGGGGATGTCCCTGACAAAGAACAATCCAACCATGACCTCAACAATGGAACAGGTGGACAAAGTTACTTCAAACTCAACAGCTGTGAAGGTAGACAAAGACTGCAACAAATCCATCAGCTCCAATCATAGTGATTCCCATGGATCATCCATGCCATTACATGCCATTGGATCTAGTTGGTTGATTTGTGAAGTATCAGGTTCTTCTTGGAGTGCAACATTAGGTACACATTAAATAAATACACACATGGGCATCTTAGCTCTGTGGGGTCAATGAAACAAAGCCCATTATCCTCCAACCACAAGGGATAGCCACGGCAATGACGACATAATCATCAGGTCATAGTTGCCAGAATTGGTCAGGTTAGTACTGTGGAGCCATCTTCAGCTACTTTAACAATGACTTCCTTTCCTTCCAATATTAATTCATGGATTTTTTATGTGCTGTGTCCATGTAAATTTGCAACTCCTCCGATACACCACACCCTGTTCAATTCCAGAGTGCATCCTGGCTTAGAATGATTTTTTTACCCTACCTAGAACATGAGAACACCCAATCATCTTTCCCTGACCATGTTATTGTAGTTGGCATGAGATTGTACTTCTTAGGTTGAACATTTATTGTCATTGTTGGAAAACATCCTTGAATATCCCACCTAAATGTATCGATCATCAGATCTTGGCAACAAATGCAACAGACCAAGGCATTGCCACCTTCTCAGAGTAACATATGTGTGGTGTATATTTCTTTGATGAACTTCCCACTAAATGTTCCACATTTTGTCTTTTCATTCTTTATCCTACTATCAGAGTTTAAATCAAATATGTGGAACTATCCTTTTATATTATTTGATAGTTTACATATTGCTATGTAATGCTTTTTCAGGTCTTTCCAGTATGAAAGACCAGACATTCTCAGTGTTTCAAAATGCATGTTAAAGTTCGACAGTGTGTGTGAAAGGAGAGTTTGTTTGAGCAGTCACATGCAATAAAGCAGGCTTTCCTCATGATGAAAACAAAAGCCTCTTCTCAATTAGCTGCATCAGGATAGAGAGAGGAAGAGAATTTGATAGTAGATCGCAGTGGGATACGGAAGAGGAGCATGAGTGTTGGGAGTGAGTGAGGACTGTGCACATTGTTGGGAAAGAAGACCATCGTGTGGGGTGTGTAGGGGGAGGTTGTCAGTAGCTTTAGGAATCAGGCAATCAGATACATTTGGATCTTGGGAGTGGTATTTGGTCAGACTCATAGCTGGGGCCACCCAGACTCAAATCTAGGGATGGGTGCAGTAGAGGGCCTTGACACCAGCTATTGTAGGCATTGGCTATAATAGCTAGTGCCAAGCTGAACTGATCAAACCTGAACAATTCTTCTATTTGAAGCCACCTCCACCATTCACGTACTTTGTATCCTTAAACAAATTTCTGGCAAGTGATGTCAAAACATGCACGGCACCCTGTAAAGATGAGCATGCCTGTGGCCTGCATTAGTACTTAGATCACAAACATTCCAGGGACCAGAACAAGTTTCCAGGGACAATGACCCTCATACTACACATTCAGATCTCTTTGGCAATTAGATTTTTAGTCAGATCCCTGCCTGCTATCCATTTTCCAATTGTGGAAGGCCTGCACCTGAAGAGCATCCATTGTGATGGAATGGCCTCCTAATGGCTACCGGGACTCGGTTTTCTATGGGTCTAACTCTAGAATGCAGCTCCAAAGGGTATTTTTGATTGTTCTTAAATGCACTATATATCAGTGCATAAAGTGACTGGGTGTATAAGACACTCCCCATCCACCCCCTCAAGAATTACCATTTAAAATGTAGGTTTTAAGCTATACTTGCTGTATAATTCCACCTCAAGCCTGGCACTTACTGCTAAGAGCTTACTGGCGCAATGGTCCTTTACCAACCATCCCACAGAGCAGTGAAGTGATGCAATATAATTTTGGTTATTTAAGATGTAGTTAATTTATTTCGTAATCGCAATTACCTACCAAAATATGCATCAAATGTTTCCAGTTGGTGTAACGTAAACACTGATGGCATCACTTAGATGACAGTTCTTTTGCATGCTTCTCTAGAATCAGCCAGAGTTAGCTTTGTTTGCTGTGCTGTGATTTTAAGGTATATTATACACTTTTATTGTTTTGATATAACATTACTATAAATCCAGTTTCCCCAATGTAAGTTTCAATAGAAAAATATTTAGTGGTAGGACCGAAGGAGTTATGCAAGTGTTTTATGCTGTTCTCCAGCGCCATGTAGGATACTCTGAATCACAGGATATTAACGTTCGGATTTTATACTTGGTATATAAGACAACTCCTCATTTTTGGGTGACATTTTTTAGGTTCAATTCCATCTTATACGTCAACATATATGGTATCTCAAATAATTGAGATTGGAATTGGAGTCATTTAAAAGACAATTCAAAGAGATTAATATAATTCTAAGTGAGTTACTTAAAAAGATAAATTCATTCAATCAACTGTTGATGAAATGCTAAGAAATTATTTAACATAAAAATGAAATGAAATAGGTAAAGCACTTACCGTTTTCCACTGAATCAGCGCTACTCGCACGAGTAACTGTCAGAGACCAGTCATGGATGGCGAAACACCTTTAGCCCTTTCCCCTGCAAAGCCACTGCTCTTCGTTGGCGTCCATGGACAGCCCAGCAGAAGCATTCCACTTTCATTGTGTTTGAGGCTTCCACCTCAACCTGCAAACACACAGACAGCCTTCATGTATGGAGAGTGAACAGAAGATGGCCAGCCATTCCCTTCAAAATTGCCAAGCAAGCAGGCCAATGTGCAAGGCAAAACGTTGCTGGTCATCTTTGATTTTAAAAATAGAAAGGATGTCACTAGCTGCAATTTTCATTTCATGGAGCTCACTGCAAAAGTGTGACACAAATGAAAATACTTCAGAGAAAACTTCCATTCTGATTACTAATATTTACCATTATCGCCAACAGGGAAGAAGGTGAAAGTGGGAACATAATCACATCAAAGCACATCATTTAAAAAATGATAAAGTTTTGAGAGCATGTTATGTGTATCACCACAGTAACATGTATTGTTTGTTTCTGGGCTTGTAAGAAGAAAGAGGAAGAAGTTTTTTGGAGGAGTCATCTGGAAGACAGAAATCATCTATTTCTACTTCTGGCTTAAATTAAAGCATGCTCAAATCAATTTTTGCCTTTAAGCTCTTCAAATGTTAATATGACATGCTTGCCTCGAAATTGGATTTCATCCTTTTTTGAACACTGAACATGATTCAATGTAAACACCTGACTGAAAATGTTTGTGAAATTGGACAAAAAAAACATATCAAAAGAATCCAGAATCAAATGTTAAAATGGGTCTGGAAATAAATCAGTGACCCATGCAAATACACTTACAGTAGCCACTGAGGTCGCGAGTTGATTTATTTATTTGTAAAAGCACAAAGCTAGAGAAACTCAGCAGGTCAAGCAATGTCCTTTATATAGCACATAACTGATGTTTCGGGCTTGAGCCCTTCATCAAGGTATGGAAAAATGTCAGTAAGCTTCTGAATAAAAGAGTGGGGGGGGAGAAGGTGTGGTTCCAAAGGTGGAGAAGGGATGGAGGGGCCAGCAGTGATCAAGTGAAGGAGGGATGGCTGGGTGAATAGAGAGGGAAGGGAAGGAGGAGAACTGGAAAGGGGAAGGGAAGAGGAGACCAGGTTAGCAGAAACGGAAAGTCTGGTTGGAGAGTGGCCAGATGGAAAATCGGGTGTTGTCTTTGGAATAGTACATAAGGCCATGGACAGACATGTGAGTGTGGGAGTGTGACACCAAACTGAAATGGTTGGCTACTGGGAGTTCTCTGTCACTGGTGCGGATGGAGCGAAGGTGCTCACCGAAACGATCTCCTAATCTATGTCCATTCTCTCTGATGTAGAGAGGCCACAAAGGGAGCACCGGATGCAGTAAGTCAGACCTGCGGATACACAAGTGAAGTGTTGCTTATGTTGTTGCTGAGAATATTTGGGTGTAACTCCATGAAGACAGCAAACAAAGTTAACTGTAAGATGCTACCAGTTACTTTATTTTACTCATAATGCTGGAAAATGAAATAAAATAACATTTCAAATGCTCAACAGGATAGGCAGCATGTGTGGAGAGAGAAAATCTAAGTTTGTGTTGCAGATGATAACCAGGGTGAACTGCACTTGGAATGTACTGCCAGAATCCTGAAATCCAGTTGAAAGTCCTCATAAACAGAGCTCGGAATGGCTTCACGGGTAGGGGCCAAATAGGGAAGTTGGTCCTTCTATTTATTACCTATTTTCAGGAAAAAAATACTAACCAGATGAACAAAATTTATTCCTGTAAAAGGAGCTGCCATAGATTTTATCTTATATATGATCCATGGCAGCTTTTCATAAGTTAGCAGCTGGCTCAACATCCATCATTTCAGCTGATCAAGATCCTGGAGGCTGGGTGATGACATTGTCACACTTGCCCTTGTAGTACAGGATCAGATCTGTGTGGGTCACTGACAGAATGCAATATGGCAAATATTGAACCAGCCAGTTGGTGCAGGTGTGATCACAAAACTTCAAAAAAAAACTAGGATGGGAATTGCAGTCATTGTCTTGCGTGTGTTTTTAAATTAACACCCTCATCCTCAGCAGCTGGAATTCTCAAAAAGAAAACTATATTTCCATCAATACTTATAGCTGTATGTGTTTTTAGTTCACATTTAACACTGTGGATATACTATCTCCATTAATGTATCTTAAAAATATTTCTACTTCCTGTATTTATTTTACTTGTGCTGCTATCTTCTATTGTACTTTATGTGTGATTTTAAACAGATAATATCAATTACGATTTAAATTTTACTAGAATCCGATTGACTTGATTACTCTCATTGATTACAAATTTAACTTTGAACTTTTATGGGAGTTGCCTCTAGTTTTCAGTACATTTACAGTAGATTATTTTTAGCTTAAGATTTAGTCCAAAGGAAAATAAATATAATAGAAAAATAAAGTTTTGTACATTTCACATGGAAACAATGCTTCTCTGTGGCTTTTCCTACATACATGTCCTTTAAATTTGACTCAATGAACATTCTTTGGCCACCAAGAGAAAAAGGATTAAAGTCATTCTAATTAATTTACTCACATTTAATAATTGAAAAATTGTTCATTAAACCCATCGTCCTTCTCTGTTGGTCTTCTTTCGTCCTTGAAATTTTACTTCTGAAGGTCAAAAGTTGTCAAACTATGATTCTGAATTCAACCAAGAGCTTTCTCTGCTTGGTCAAACTATGATGTAATCAGCTTTCATCTTTCCCATAAGGCAGCTAACTCTGATATGACGTGTTAAATTGGTGTTGAATTTTCACACCAGCTCCCCATCATTTGGTGTGAATTGGTCAATAAAGTGTTTGAAATGGCATTGGGGTACTTAACTCTCAGCAATCTGCACAGAGGGGATCTGAGAGATAAGGATGGGACAACATAGCACCCCAATGATAGAAGGGCAGCAGCTCTTAAAGGTGTACAATCCATGGCAACCAGATAACAGATGTGCACACTTCTGACTGCAGGTAAAAGACTGGGGCTACAGGAGAGAGGGTTGGAACTCAATATTTCACACAGAGTGACTTAGAATTATTTGTAAATGAGACATTTGTCAGGAGCAGGTCCAATGAACTGGTGGATCTGGAGACCTACAAAAGCTGGAGTAGTGGCAATGAGATTCTGTGCCATAGAACAAATAATTTCACAGCCCCGTAAAATGTGCTACGATCACCGCAAACTAATCTAACAAGTTCTACTGTGTGGTTCACTCATCGGCACACACACACACACACACACACACACACACACACACACACACACACACACACACACACACACACACACACACACACACACACACACACACACACACACACACACACAAGTTCTTACACAAATCTATCCTCTCCAATACTAATGCTCATCCTCTTTCCACTTCTTTAAAAAATTCTCTCTCCATTGTTTCTTCTTTTAAGACTGGTTGACAACATTTAGCTACTTGCATAAAAGGGAATGGAAGAGGCGAACTATGACTAATGAGCAGAGGGACAACTGGGATGTAAATGACACCTCTACATTGCTATGTGTAATCTGTCAAGTGCAATCATTAACAATATTTCACTTGATTAAATCATCAATTAAAAACCCTGATTACTATCTGTGCTGCTGTCTCACCCATAAAGGAACAGTTATCTTCACCTTTATCTTCGCGGGTTGTCAGGATAGGCCACTCCTAATCCACTTTTCACAGAGCAGAAGTAGGAGGAGTGGGAAGAACAGGAAGGGACCCTCTGCAAGAGGTAAAAGAGGGAAATCATGATAATTGCAACTGAAGAGGAAGTGGTGCTGAGGAAGATCAACCATGGGCGGCATGCTTAGCACACTGAGTGGGGTTTGAATCCAGTGGTGTCTGTAAGGAATTTGTACATTCTTCCTGTGTCTGTGTCTGTGTCGATTTCTTCCAGGTGCTCAGGTGGGCGGCATGGACTCGTGGGCTGAAAAGGGTCTGTTACCACGTTTTATGTCTAAAATTTAAATTTAAAATTTAAATTTATGAACCCATTGGTGAAACAGATGAGAAAAACAGAATAATTATTTGTGCTTCTACCTTCCATCTCAAAATATTAATTTAGAAATAGAGATTGCCTCAGATAAGCAGATTAATTTTGAGTCATAGAATTATATACCATTGATGGAGGCCTTTGCTGACCATCATGTACCCGTCTATAACAATGCATTTACTGGAACTCAACACATAACTTCTACCCCTTGGCATTCAAGTGATCAACCGGAGCATTTTCAAATGTTATGGGAGCATCTGCGTCCACCACCATCCCCCAGAAATGTCTTGCACATGGGAACCAACCTCTGGACGATTTTATTTTTTGTTAGATTCCCTTTGATCTCCTACTCTTCACCTTAGACCAAAGCTTTCTAGTTTTCAACCATAAATATGTGGAAAATACTCTCTCCTACTGCCCACCATTCATACTTGTGTACATAAATTTCCTGGTCAATGGAGGCAGGGTGGACAGTAAAATTTGTTGCGATTCACCATCAGATGCATAGCATGAACAGGAGTTAAACTTGAAGTAGGACTGATCAATGTGTGATGGGTGTGAGAGAAGAAGACCCAGAATTGGTGGAATACAGTCCAGCACATGGCCCAGCAGAGTGAAGATCTGCTGCAGAGAAATTTATGCAAGATGGGCATAAACTGGGTTGATTTCATGAAGCTGAAGCACACTAAAATGACAAAAACTTTGTCAAATTTATTGGGTGTATTCTATAAGTAACAAGAACATGAAGGAATGACCTTTCTGAGCAGATAACAGCTATTTTGGTGACAATGATAAAAAGTCTTCTTGTATGCGATGGTAGTTGGACTCCAGTCTTTGGCCCATGGGGTGAAACTCTGACTGAACTGAATGTTTTCCTTTATTATAAGAGTAAGTATGTGCTGTAGAGCCTTGGACACCCATAAAGCTCTGAATGCCACCATCAAGGTGCTTGCCCAGGAAATTTGCTTTCTTCATTGTGTAGAGTGTTGCCATGTGTGGACAATTGATGCCATCAAATCAGAATCCCAATTCTTCATTATCTGAATGAATTTCCAAGCTATGATGTTGTGTTGCTTTGAACTGCTACTGAAATTGCTTCTGTCATTTGCATTAAGCCTACTGTGAAGGATCTCTAATTGGGACACTTTTATGACAATTTAACTCCGTGGCTGTTCTCAGGTGAGAAGAATGTAATGTATGATGGCCATTGCAATCAAAGCTTTTGTTTTGCAGCCTTAGACTTTGATATCACAATGTACAGTGCAGCCATAGCTATCACTTGTGGAAAGCAGCATTCTCTTGCATTTCTGGATGCTATTTCACTTGATATAGCAATTTTAAATGTTTTAGCTGACAGTTTTATTGTTTTACACTAAATTTTTATATTGTTGTACTCTGACTGATTTGGCACATCTACCAGTTTAGACTCCAGTCTATCAGCAAATATGATCCAAAAAGGCAGTAGAATAGCAATGGAAAGTTAAGACAATGAAATAAATTGTTCACTGAATGAGTCACCTCACTTCTGACTCATCCCGAAACTATACTTTTTGGGGGTATTGGATTAAAATAATCTTCCAATTTCTGTACAATATCTTCAAACGAGACTTTTTTAAAACCTTTTACGGCATTTGAAGATACTGCAGCAACTGTGTCATAGGGTGAAATGAAGAAGGAGAAAATGAACAGTTGAAGTCGAGTCGAAGTTCAGTAAACAGAACTCAAACAGACATGCGCAGCTTTTTAAAACATTGTGTATTCCAAATGATGTCATCGTATTGTGACATCATGACATCACTCAGAACCTCCTGAGCCAGTTTAATTAAGCCTCCGGTGACCCGCTACAATATGTTAAATTCCAAATTAATTTCCGTAAGGATTATCACTTTTTTCCCCTAACCTGTCATATTGCTGGGCTTCTCAGTTTCCCCTTCAAATTCCAGAATACTTCAAAAGTTAAAGAATATGTCCATTTATTCAATGTTCAAGCTCAATGGTTCTCTGGTTCATTCAAAGACCCCTGTTATAGCCAGGGGGGAAAATCCTGTCCAAATCCAATACAGCTGTGACATGGTTAAAACTAGTCCTCTGGATACATCAATGCAGCTGTCCCTTGGCGCTGTGCATTGCTGTTCTTGCATGCTCTCGTTGATAGACAAATGGGATCTCCATGTGAGTTGTCATGGGAAAACGCAGCAAAAGTTTTGTTTTGGTGTTGTAGACTGGTGTAAAACATGCTGAGTGTCATCAATAAGCTTTAACAACATTGAAGTAAATTACTTCTCCCATTCAATCTGCAATGTTTCTTTTTAATGAATTGAGACGTAGTAGTTTATTTTCAGGACAAATAAGGAGACTTTAAATTAGTAGACTGAATGTCTGTGCCATAAAGCAGGCACAGAGCATAGCTCTCCTCTCCAACATGACCATGATGTGACCCAAATTAACAGCAAGTTAATGCTTAAAGATTTACTACAATCTTAATTCACTTCTATTACAGATATTTTCTTTGGTTGACAGATTTTTAAAAATGAAAATACATTATCATAAATGTAAACAATGAAATGTCAGAATTCTAATTAATCCTACTGTGGGATTAATATTATGTGCAATGATGAGCAAGGTTTTGACTAAAGTTGCTGCATGCTAATTGCACTAAGCCTATTTTACAGAATAATTAGCCATCATCGATTAAGTGTGAAGCAAGTAATTATAACTGCCAAGGTTATTATGCCCACTGAATTAATTATAGGCAATATTGTGTTGTCTACCATGTTTAACCGAGTAAACTAATTAAACTTTCTCCAGTATTATCTTCAAATGTCCAATGACCTAATTATGATATCACTGGAAGCCAGCTCCTGCCATTCACAATGTGCAGTTTACACCAGGTGTCAACTTTGTTCCAGTTCAAACTGTTTGCTTTGTATTCATTACTTCCTCTCAATGCAAGAAACTTCAAGAACGACAGTTCATGGGGGCTACCTTTTTAACTTCTTGCAGTCTTCAATCTGACAAAAGCAGCTAAATTCCTGCTCTACGAGCTTCTTGTCACTGTCAGTCTTTTAGATATACGACATGCTAAGTTCATTTGTCTTATAGAGTCTGCCACTGGATTACTGGCTTTGGGGGCAGAGGGGAAGAAGAAGAGTTTAGTGGTTCGACAACTATCACCACACTGCACAACTTTCAATTTGACTTTAAAAATGAGCCAATTATTCAGAGTCAGCTTTAAATGATCAAAAGATGTATTCACTTGACATAAGCGCTAATGACCTGAAACCAATCTGCTTTCCCTAAAGTTGGTTCAAAGTGATCCTTTCTCCTACAGTATTTCTGCTCAATATGGAGCATCATCAGAATTTATTGTCATGAACATGTACAAAATTTGTTGTTTTGAGGCAGCATAACAAATGCAAATATTGCTATGAATTACATTTTTAATAAATAAATTAGTACAAGAGTGTCTGTGGTTCATTGTCCATTCAGAAATATGTTGGCAAAGGGGCAGAAGCTGTTTTTGAACTATTGGGTGTCATCTTCAGGCTTCTGTACCTCTTCCCTGATGGTAGCTGTGAGAAGAGGAAAAGGACTGGAAGATAGATGATAGAGTTTGCTTTCTTAAGACATCACCTCTTGTAGATGTCCTTGATAGAGTGAAGACTGATGATCATGATGGCACTAGCCATGTTCACATTTCCCTGTAGTCATTTCCTGTCCTATGCATTGGCTCCTCCATACCAGAGAGTGATGGAACCAGTCAGAATGCTTTCCATGGTACACCTGCATAAATTTGCGAGAGTCTTTGTTCACATATCAAATCTCCTCAAACCTTTTGTGATGTTTAAAAGCTGGCAAGCCTTCTTCATGATTACATTGACATGGAGGCCCCAGGAGAGATTCTACCACATTGCTCAAACTTGGATACTTCTGCTCGACTATGGTGATACAACCACTACACTGGTCACACTCCTACCAGCCTAGTGCAGGGGGAAATTACTGTACCTGCAGGTAGGCAACCTGGGAGACTGACTCCACCTACTTGCTGTCAATCACCAGCCCAAATAAAGACTCGTGTCGGCCCCTTTGATAGTCAGTTGAGCATGTGGAGCCAGGAACGACCGGAGACCTTCTGTGTACGGGTTTAAGCAGATTAAAGCCTATTTCTGCAGACTATATACTTTGTGCCTGAATTCTTCACATAGCAGCGCTCCCATTGACTGACACAGGAAGCTGAATCTCCTAGCAATACCAAGCCAGGAAAGGTAGCTTTATGCTCAGCACAAAGTATAGTTCACAGTGGGTACTTGAGTCATCTATGCCCTCTGATATTGCATCTTCGCAGACTTACCTGCCTCAGTGTACCAGATGTTTAATGCCTCTGCGTTAAAGTAAATCCAGAAAATGTTGGAAACATTCAGCTGGTCAGGAAGCATCTTTAAAAGAAACATAGAGTTAACTCTGATTCTCTTTCTGTTGATGCTGCCTGAGCCACTGGGAGTTTCCAGCAATTTTTTTGTTTTTACTTCAGATTTCTAGCATCTGCATATAAATTTGTTTTTTTTTATGCTCCAACTAAGAACTCACTTGCAACCAAATTCAAGTCTAATCTAATGTGACATTGCTACCCTTTTTGCATGTAGGCCACTCAAGCTCACTAACTCGTTACGTTCAGAAGAATGGTGCTTTACCTCAGCTTCTGAGCTAACTACAATGTCAGTATGAGTAATGAATGTTTAAGTGAAGATATGTCTTCACCTTTATCCTCTTCTTTGCCTTCCATCACTCCCCAACTGTGTTGAACTTTGTAGCTGGTTGAAAAAAAAGAGTGCAAGAGCAGCGATACTGTAAGGAGGTCAGATTGGGTGGAAGTAAGATGCATATGTTTATACTATAGGATATGACAAGAATAATGAGCTGGTATAAGCTGCGTCTTTTGCAGCTTCAACACCACCCCCCCCCCCCCTCCACAGCAGCATCAATGGAAGAAAAGAAATGGTCGATGTTTCAGGCTGAAGCCCTTCATCAAGATTGATGGAAGGTTCCAGTTCAAAACATTGACCATTCTTTTGCTGCTCGACCTGCTGAGCTCTTCCAGCAGGTTGTGTTTAGGTTCAGATTCCAGCATCTTCTGTCTTCTGTGTGTCTCAAGCGTGTTAAAGTGGTGTTAGCACCATGTTGGCAGAGAGCATGCTTCATAACTAGTCAACATAGGTTTATTTTGTAATGCAAATGTGACACTTTTGAAGTTATCAATTTAGCTTCTTGGCTTCTTTTTACATCCCAGGCACAAGGCATCACTGGCAAGAAATGTACTGCCTTGCCCTTATTGGCCTTGGGAAGGGTGAAAGTATTTCTGGTGAAAGTATTCCTGCAAATCTGTTGATTAGGAATTTAGGCCACCATAATGAAGCACCATTCATGCATTTCCAACTCGAGATAGTTTGCACTTTGGAGGGGAACTTGCAGGTAGTTGTGTTCCCATGCAACTGAGCCCTACTGAACATTTCAGTGGAAGAGGTTGTAGTTTGGGAGACACTCTTGGAGTAGCCAAGACAATGAACTATAGTGAATCTTGTCGAGATTACAAACTGCAGCCATTGAGTGCTGGGAGCATAAGGACTGAATGTTTAGGGCAGCTGATGATAGTCAATCAAGCAGCCTTCTTTGTTCTGGGCTGTGTCAATCCACGAGAGTCATTGCATTCTACTTACCGAAGCAAGTGGAGAGTCTCTTTCCTGAGTTGTGTTGTCAGTGTTAATGAGCCTCTCTGTAATCTGTGCTATCACAATTTAACTGAAAGGAATTTATTAATTATTTTGACCTTCAAAATACATAATTATTTTCACATTCTTCCTCTTTTAACTATTTCAATGGAAAGAAAGAAAAGACAGAGTCAAGGAAATTTGTGTGTTTCATTTGGCACACTGAAACATTCTTGATTCATCAGCCAAGCACCCTTGTTTGCACCTTTGAATGATCAAGGCATTTTATTCTGATAAAACAAGCTTCACAAAGCTAGGAATTGCAAGAGGCCAGAGGTGCAGCAGGCAACATCAAAGGAGCATAATATTGAGCGGAAAACCTCCAAGATCTTTGTCACATTCGGACACAATGAAAACACACACCTGTGGTGAAGAACCATTGGTACATGTGCAGCACTTTGAATAAAGTTTAAGCACCAGAGACTTCTGGAGTTATTGTGGATGAGTTGACAGAACTGACCTTTCACCTCTGAACCATTAGCCTTCAGGTGGGAACAAGCATTGTTAAATGAGACACATAGAGAATGTACTACTCCAGTTTTCAGATGTTTAAACTATCTGTTCCATTTTTAGACAGAGGATAACAAATGGAAGGCGAAACAAAGGAAAATACATCAATTACACCTTGATAGAGGGCTCAAGCCTGAAATGTTGATTATTTTTTATCTTTGCTATACAAAGGACACTGTTTGACCTGCTGAGTTTCTCCATTGTGTATTTACCACATCCATTTGCATACTGCTGATTGAATATGGTTTTCCAATTAATTTTCATGACTATAAAGAATGATCAATTATATTCTATTTATCACCTTTATCTATTTACAGTTAAAGTTGCTTTAGTTATCTGTGGTAATGGTTTTTATGTTTGGGATTTTAACAAGATTTGTCTTAGTTACATTAAATGTTGACAAGCTGGTTGGAGCTTGAGCTCTCAAATCTGCTATCTATGCTCTACTTCATGCCATCAAACCTTCCTCCAGATCAGAATCAGAATTTATTGTCAGGAACTTGTGTCAGGAAGTTCATTGTTTTGCAACAGGATTACAGGTGCTACAAATGGCATTTTTTTACAAAAAGTAAATAAATGTGTGCAAAATAAAAAGTCAGGTAATGTCTGTGGGTTTATTGTCCATTCAGAAGTCTAATGGCAGATGGGAAGAAGCAGTTTTTGTACCATTGGGTGTTTGTCTTTAGGCTTCTGTACCCCTTTCCTGATTGTAGCAGTGAAAAGAGGCCAGAGGTGCAGTAGGCAACCTTTACCTGGGTGGTAAGGGTCCGTGATGATAGAGGCTGCTTCCTTGAGACACCACCTCTTGTGGATGTCCTTAAGGGAGTGAAGCCCATGATAATGCTGGCTGAGTTTACAACTCTCTGTCACCTCTTACTATTCTGTGCATTGGCATCTCCATACCAGATAGTGAATCGACCAGTCAAGTTTGTCAGCCTATGGTGCCGCACCAAGTCTTCACAAACTCCTCATGAAGTAAAGCTGCTGGCGAGCCTTCTTCATGTTTCCATCAACATGAGGCTCTGGGATTAATCTTCAGAGAAGTTGACACCCTTTCCACTCCTGGTCCCTTGATGAAGACTGGTTTGATGTTCTCCTGATTTCCACAGTCAGTTCCTTCGTTTTGCTAATGTTGAGTGCAAGGTTGTTGCTGTGAAACCACTCAACTCACTGATCTGCTTCACACCTGAAGGCTTCCTCATTACTCTCTGTGAATCTGCCAACAACTGTGGTATCATCGACAAAATGGTGGATGGCTTTTGAGTTGTACCTAGCTATACAGTCATGGATGTCAAGACAATAGTGCTGTGGGGTAAGCATTCATCCTTGAAATGCGCCTGTTCTGATAGTAATTGAAAAGGAGACATTGTTTCCGATTCATACTGACAGTAGTCTTCTGATAAGGAAGTCAAGGATCCGATTGAAAACCATTGTGTGTGTGTGGGGGGGGGGGTTTGCTGAGAGGATTAGGTGACGATAATGTTGAAAGTTGAGCTGTAATTGGTTAAAAGCAGCACATGTTGCTGTTTCCAGGTGATCCAGGGCTGAGTGGAGAGCCAATGAGATTGGATCTGATTTTGGTGACAGTAGGCAACATGCAGTAGGCCCAGGTCTTTACTTAGGTATGTGTAGATTCTGACCATGAGCAACCTCTCAAACCATTTCATTACAGAAGATGTGAGTGCTACTGAGTGAACTGGGTGACAGTCATTGAGGCAGTTCACTCTGCTCTTCTTGGACCCCAGTATGATTGATCCCCTTTTGACACAGGTGGGACCCTCTGACTGCAGGATTGAGAGATGGAAGATATCTGTCAGCACTCCAGCTAGTTTGTTGGCACAGATCTTTGGTACCCTGCCAGGTACACCATCAGGAACTGACACCTTGCTGGGATTCATCCTTTTGAAGGATGTTCTTATGTTGGCCTCATAAACTGATATCACAGGGTCACCAGCTTCTGCAGGGATTCACATTGTTACTGTTTTCAAACTGTGTTACTGTTGAAATATTTTTAAACCCTGCATGAAGGGTGTTCAGCTCATAGGGTAGTGAAGTTTCACAACCATTTATGATGTTAGGTTCCACCTTGTATGATGTAATGACCTTTAAGCCCTGCCATAGCTGCCGTGTATCTGACTATGTTTCTAGCTTCCCTCAGAATTGCCTCTTTGTTGCTAAGTTAGCTTTCCTTATGGTGTACCTGGACTTTCTGTAGAGATCTGGTTCATCAATCTTAAATGCCATCGACCTTCCCCTCAGCAGGTTGTGAATCCTTTAATTTATCCACAGCTTTTGGGTTGGGGCACTCACAGTATGTGCACATAGGCATGAATTCATCCACACAAAGTTACGATGAAGTCGTATTCTTTCAAGTTTGAATAAAAGTTCTTTAAAAGTTCTGGACTAGTCGACCTACATGTGATACGCTCCAGTCTTCTAGTTAATAAAATTGTAGAGCGCGTCGAAAGAATCAAAGGCTTGTTGATCCAAACCAAGGCTTTTATTCACTAGAAGACTGGAGCGTATCACATGTAGGTCGACCAGTCCAGAATGACCTGGTCTGGCTAAGAGCAACCCTTTAAGTCCTGCCAGTAGGCATGGCTACGCTCTCAGCCAATCACAGTCATCCTACACTACAATCTATACATATACACATTGGTGATAGAATCTGTACTATCACAGGTATTCATTGGCAAGGCCAGCATTTATTGTCCCTCTCGTATCACCCCTGAGAAGTTGATGGTGAACCTCCTGCTTGAACTATTGCAACCTTCAGGCAAAGGTACTCCAACAATGTTTTTGCATAGAGAGTTTGATGTTTTAAATCTAGCAATGAAGAAAATAACTACTGTATTCTTCCAATTCAGGATGGTGTGGGACTTGGAGGAAAACCAGTGGATGATGGAACCTGTGGTTGCTGGGATATACATGCATCTGTAGTTGTTGATCTTCTTGATGGCAGAGCATGCAAATTCATGTGTACCATTGAAGAATGATAGGTGAGTAACTGCATTGGGAATTTGCCCTGGCAGTCCTTGTCAGATCATGAAATTTCATTCACAAAGCCATATGTTCTGGGTTGTCTTCTTTTCATCAATGCTAGCGATACTTGTGCCACTGAATTTTTAAAAAAGTCTTTCTTCTTTTTGCACAAAAAACAATGGAGCAGAATTAGCAAATAGGTTTGCTGTTCCTCCTGTAACTCTTTCCATATTTTATTGCACAATTTTAATTCAAAAGAGTGCTGCAAAGTACATTATTTTTAATGGGTTTGGGAAAACTCAGTACAGCATTAATTGACTCCCATTGTTTTCTCTTTCTCTTTCTCCTCTCATCCCTACCCCCATATCAATGTTTCAATGACTGAAATTAGAGTTATCATTCTAAACTATTTTTTCTTCATCACATATTAATTTTTCCAAAATCAAGCAGAAGTTTCAAATGGTATGCTTGTGCCTGATGACCGCATGCCTCCAAAACCCCAGGTTTGTGAAACAAGGGTAAAAATTCATTTTTGGACAGAGGACCAGAGAGGGATGGTCCAGGTACAGGGACTCAATTAGGTCAGAGAAAATTTCTGTTATCCATTAGTGCATGTTGACTGAATTTATTGCATGTTGGCAATTGAGAGATGGTCAGATATTCTGAGAAGTCAGTTGCTTTCAGATAATGTTACCAATGGACAGCTTAAAGGTATGAAGAGGAGGGAGCTGAAGAAGAATTCATGAGCAAATTCCATGACCAAAGATATCGTTATCGTCTGGTTACAATTTGACATCTAGTTCCTAAGACCCCAGCAAATATTACAATTAAGTGGAAAGCTATTTATTTTAAGATGCCATCTGATGCTAAATTGACCAGAGTAAAAAGTCAAAGATGTTTTTATTCTTCGTGTATTTTGTCAATGAACTTACAGACTCAGAAATTTTGTTTTCTTAAAAAAAATACTTCGAGAAATTTGAAAATGTTCCAGATCCTGTGTGTATTTATTTTCATTAGTAACACAGTTAAGTTTCAGGGTTCACTGGTTGAAACTGGTATGTAGCCTGAAGCTGATTTTACTCTGATAGATGGAAGGTGGTTTGCACTGGTAAACACCTGGCAATCTTCAAAGCCAAACCTAGAATGGTTCAAGAAAGAGTTCAAATCAAGCTTATCTGACTCTTAATAAATTAAAACCTGGAGCTGGAATTGTGTGCCATTTGGTAGATTTTTGATGGGCTTGATTGTGCTTTGATACATAGTTTCCCTAATGTTCAAGGAAGATATTGAAGCCCTCTCTTTTTAAATATGCCCATATTTATGGGAATGCTTGAAGGTTCCACTAAACCACACATGGCAAACTCAGGCCCGCGGGCCAAATTTGGCCCATGATATAATTATATTTGGCCCGCAAGATCATATCAAATATGTATTAGAGCTGGCCCGCTGGCCGTCACGCCAGTATAGCGCATGCACAGCTAATACTACAAATCCCAGAATGCTTTGCAAATGCATTGGTGCCGGCCCGTCAGCCCGCTAATCGCCCCCACCTCCTCTCTTTACTTTCATTAGCCTAACTCACATGTAATAAACCCCTTACGAAAAATGGCCAAACGAAAGACAGAAAACAGGACCTTTCAAGACAGGTGGGAGGCAAACTCTGACCCCAGAGTTTGATGAACTTGCATCTAAGAAGAGATGCCAAGTATCTGGTTTAGACCCAGGTGCTTCAGAGTAAATCACAGTGTAGCAAGCTAAGCTTGGATTAATATTTTCTTTCGTTAACTTTGGACTGTTCATAGTTGAAAGGTTGGATTTTCATTGAAGCAAGTCGTTATTTTTTTGACTTGTTGGCTTGTGAAAAAAAATACATTTAAAAGGAGCTTAAAGGCTATAGAGAAATATCATTTATTGAATATTTTATTTCTCATTTGTTAATGCTTCTTCTGGAAAGAGTTTAACCAAAACTATTATTAAACATTTATTTTAATAAGAAAAGGTTTAACATTACATATGTTGAAAGAAGAGAAAACATGCAGATGTTGTTGAAAATTTTCAATAAATATTTAGTTTGGCCCACGACTTAGTCCAAGTTTTTAATTTTGGCCGTCTGTGAATTTGAGTTTGACACCCCTGCACTAAATGTTGCACGTTCTTGACCAGAATATCAGCTACCCTCTACCTTCATAGATGTTGCTTGTTACTCCAGCAGTAAAATCCAAAAATCTGCAGTCACTGTGATTGAAATAAAAGCACAATTGCTGGAAAAACTCAGCATGTCAAACTGTACTTTACATGGCAAATATAAAGATCCATAATCAACATTTTGGGCTTGATACCTTTATCAAGGGCTTCATTTGTCTCAAGAGCTTTTTTTGCTAGAATTTATTCCACTTTGTCCTCCGTGTTTAAATTCTGCATGAAAAGAAAAATGGGTCTGTTTTAAGGGTGAAAGACTATTGCTGGATGTCCAGCACATTGGGAAATTGAACTGGAATCTTCCTGTCACAATCCTCCCTCACATAAATTTTACTTGCTTGCTGTATTTCCCTGACATCATGATGAACAGCATGTGATGATTATTTAATAATATTAACTAAGATCAAAAGGGCCTATAATCTTTATAATTTACTCACTGGAATACTTCAAACTTTTCTTTTTTTCTTTGGCTTGGCTTCGCGGACGAAGATTTACGGAGGGGTAATGTCCACATCAGCTTCAGGCTCGTTTGTGGTTGACAAGTCCGATGCGGGACAGGCAGACACGGTTGCAGCGGTTGCAAGGGAAAATTGGTTGGTTGGGGTTGGGTGTTGGGTTTTTCCTCCTTTGTCTTTTGTCAGTTAGGTGGGCTCTGCGATCTTCTTCAAAGAAGGTTGCTGCCCGCCGAACTGTGAAGCGCCAAGATGCACGGTTTGAGGCGATATCAGCCCACTGATGGTGATCAATGTGGCAGCCACCAAGAAATTTCTTTAGGCAGTCCTTGTACCTTTTCTTTGGTGCACCTCTGTCTCAGTGGCCAGTGGAGAGCTCGCCATATAACACGATCTTGGGAAGGCGATGGTCCTCCATTCTGGAGATGTGACCTACCCAGCGCAGTTTGATCTTCAGCAGCGTGGATTCGATGCTGTCGGCCTCTGCCATCTCGAGTACTTCGATGTTGGAGATGAAGTCGCTCCAATGAATGTTGAGGATGGAGCAGGGACAACACTGGTGGAAGCGTTCTAGGAGCCATCGGTGATGCCAGTAGAGGACCCATGATTCGGAGCCGAACAGGAGTGTGGGTATGACAACGGCTCTGTATAAGCTAATCTTTGTGAGGTTTTTCAGTTGGTTGTTTCTCCAGACTCTTTTGTGTAGTCTTCCAAAGGCGCTATTTGCCTTGGCGAGTCTGTTGTCTATCTCGTTGTCGATCCTTGCATCCGATGAAATACATGCAGTGAAACCTACCGTACTTGATTTAATGGGCTTCACTGAAATACCTTGTTATATGTTATAAGTATGTGAACATAATACCACTCCAAATGTATGCAGCCTGAGGCTCATGTGTGCTTGCAGCCCCAATGTCCAACACCCCACTTCCAACACCCCACCACTCAAACCTGACTGGATTTCTCCATAACACAAGGAACCATCACAATGCTGATACTACTGTGATAGTACAGATCTATCACCAATGTACATAGTGTATATAGTTACTGTATCTAGACTGTGCTTACAGCGATTGGCTGAGAGCTAAGCCACACCTATTGTTTGGGCCTTAAAGGGTTGTGTCCCTAGCCAGGTCGGATCATTCCGGACTGGTCGGCCACCTGTGAAGAGCTCCGGTCTTTTGCTAATAAAAGCCTTGGTTTGGATCAACAAGTCTTTGGTTCTTTCGACGAGCTCTACAACTACCAATTCCTATTCCATTTGTTACCCTTCTTCCTTCCTGGTTTCCCCCTATCTCCATGAGTCCACTCATGAATGCCTTGCTGATCTCTGTCCACAAAACCGTAATCTGTATTCGATATTTATACTGGACTTTAATGTTATTTAAAGGGAGAGAAAAAAATCACTAAAACAATTTCTTAATTTATAGATGTCCCAATTTTGTGATTTTTATTATTTTTACTTCCAATTTTCTCCAGAAAAACAGAACACTTCAAAATGCTATTATTCAGTAAAACAAATATTCACAGGAATTGTAAAGTTATTATCCCTCCCAGTTTAGATTTTTTAAGAAAGAAAAAATCAAGAATTTGTACTTTCATTTGCAAATTGACAATTGATATGAATAGCCTTAGTTTTCATTCTGATAACATAACTCCTTAAAATAAACAATTTTCCAGTTTAAAGCTAATTGCTTTGTTCCTGCTGTCTTATCTTAATCTTGGTCCACACATTTGTTGCATCAAATATGCTTAAAGGCCAATCCTAGGCATCTGAACCATCTTTCTCTCTCCTAATTAGACCATAGGTCATTAGATTAAGGAGCACTAAATGTCAAACATTCAGATGCAGGTTCTTGACCAGAATTTCAGCTACCCTGTACCATTCAGCCCATTGAGCCCAATCCACTATTTGATCATGAACTGATCCATTCTCCCACTCAGCCTCACTCCCCTGTCTTCATCCCACAACCCTTGATATACTGACTATTCAGAATCCTATCAATCACTGCCCTAAATACACCAATGGCCTGGCCTTTACAGCCACTCATGGTGGCAAATTCCAGAGGTTGATACTCTATGGCTAAAGAAATTCTTCTGCATCTCTGTTTTAAATAGGCACTCTTCATTCCTGAAGTTATGCTGTCTTGTCCTAGACCATGTGAAACAACTTTGCTTCATCTATTCTGTCCAGACCTTTCAAAATGTTTCTCTGAGGTCCCCCTCAATCTTCTGAACTCCAAGGAGTAGAGTCCAAGATCCATTAAACATTCCTCATATGCTAATTCTTTATTCCAGCAAAAATTCTTGTGAATCTTCTCTAAACTCTCTACAATCCCAGCACATCCTTTCTTAAATAAAGAGCTCAAAACTGAATCCCATCCTCCAAGTGAGGACTCACCAGTGCCTTATAAAGCATCAACATCTAATCCCTGTTCTTATACCCTATTCCTCTAGATATGAATGCCAACATTGCATTCACCTTCTTCACCACCATCTCAACCTTGAGGGTATCCTGCACAAAGACTCTCAAATCCCTTTACAGGTCCGAATTTTGAATTTCCTCCCCATAGTAGTCTGCCCTTATATTCCTTCTACCAAAGTGCTAGACCACACATTTTTCCACATTGTATTTTATTTGCCACTTATTTGTCCATTCTTCGAATCTATCCAAGTCTCTCTGCTTCATCTCTGTTTCCTCATCATTACCTGCCCTCCACCTATATTTGTATCATCTACAAACTTAGCCACAAAGCCATTTATTTTGAAATTCCAATAATTTGCATACAATGTAAAAAGAAGTGGTTCCAACATCAACCCCTCCAAACACCACTGGTAAATGGTAAGCAATAGGATCCCTTTATTTCCGCTCTCTGTTTCATGCTGATCAGCCAGTACTCTACCCATGCAATTATCTTTCCTATAATTCCATGAGCTTTCATATTGTTAAGCAGCCTAGACATTTAAAGATACAAGAAATTATTCCATAAATCTTATTTTGATCTATTTTAGGAGACTTCACTTACCGTTAAGTCTGTTTTATGAACAGGAGAAAAACAAGTGATGTTTCATCAAGGTAAATGAAAGATAAATGTCCATGCTATCCAATATCAGTGCAGAGTTTTAGTGGGGTTAAGGAAATCTTATTTCTATGGACTGTATTTTGTCTAATTGCAAAACCAAGGACATTATTTGGAAATGTTTTTAATCATTTCTGCAGAAAATGGCCTGAACAATGAGCATGTATAAAGGCAGTGAAAGTGGTGAGAAATAGCAGCTATAGCTTGTAATCATGGGGAAATCAGACATTTTGTGATTTCCTAAAGAAATAACGCTAATTTTTTAATATGTCTCACATTTTTTTTCCCACTGAACAATATTATTTGTGTAATGATTATGCAAACAATCATTCTTATCATGAGTATGTTGCAGCTGGATAGGGTAGTATTATCTTGGATTTACCTGTTAAACTGCATGAATTACTTTTAATCCATCAGTAGATGATATTTCAGCTCTATTAATGTAACAAAGCTTTGAAAGAAATATACTTCTTTTCCCCAAAATTAATAATACATGAATTGAGAGAGTTCATCAAAACAATCAATTTAATTGTTAAATTGTCCAATATTATATGACTTGGATGAAGTGTCATACTGATTCTCTTCTATTTAATGTTTGCTCAAAGGAAGGATTGTTAATCTAAACTGATTATGGCATTTTCTAAAGATCATATTTAAATGTAGTGTGTTTTATTTGCCTTCTTTGTGGAATAAGGTAGCCCTCAATTTCAATTATTTTATTCAAAATCATCAAGGTCTAAGAGTCCCAAAGTTTAGAATGGAAAAAAAAATGAGAAAGGCCTGACTCTTCTCAGTATTTTTGTGTCTAAAAGCAATGCAAATTGATGAAAGCAATGCTCAAACAGTTTTAATGAAATGATAGCCTTTTAAAATTCATCTGGCTGTTTTGAAGTACTCATGTATATTCAGAAACAAAAATATTTTCTGCAATGTTGTCATTCAACTACCTGCATTTTAAGACTATATTCAATCTAGGTTGTTTCTTTGATTGCAAATTAAATAATGAGCAAAGGATTTTTATAAGTGTTGTAAAGACTAAATTTTAAGGATGTAAAAGAAGAAGAAACAAGAATGTTGGTTCGAAACATTCCTATTCTATTTCCTGGATACCAGACTGTCTCTAAACACCTGTGAAGGCTTCAGGAGCTGGTTGGGAATTATCAGGTAGCATCAATCATTCAAACCTTCTTTAATCAAGGTTGTTTTTCTGTATGGCCAAAAGAAAGAATAATTTTTATTCTATGTTATCCAAGTATAATATTTTATCACAGCAGAGTTAGTTTAGCAATTAGTGCAACACTATTGCAGTGCCAGTAACCTGGGCTTGAATCTGGTGCTGTCAGTAAAAAGTTTGTACGTCCTCCCTGTGTCTGCATCAGTTTCCTCCAGGTGCTCCGGTTTCCTCCCACCATTCCAAAATGCACCGGGGTTGTAGGTCAATTGGGTGTAATGGGGCAGCGTGCCTCGTGGGCCGAAAGGGCCTGTTACCATATTGTATGTCTAAAAAAAAATTGGCTTAAGACACATGCTCAAAACAAAGTTGAGGAGAAGTATAATTGGTACCCTCAACATCTTATGTCCTAAAGTTTAAGCTCAGGCAGCGACTTTTGAAAGGAAGATGCTAGTTAAACCAATAGCTGAAAACAATTATCTCAAACCAGGGTGATTCTTACTGGTAGAGTACCAAGATATTTTAGAGGAAGGACTAATTGATGTATCTTCCCAATGGCTCACTGCTTTAGATTGACCAGGACATTCTCAATGTCCCCATATAAGGAATCATTATATTTTGTGTGGTGTGTGAGCTAGACTTTTTTGTTTAATAATTTTTGAAGTGTTAATAAATGAATGTCTCATTTATTTATACACAGAGATCTATTTAGTAGCTTTGTGCTTCAGGTGTTTTAGAGCGTATCCTAAAATCTGTGTTTTGTTGCTCACATTTCATGAAAACTGCAGAATGCATACATTAGAATATAAGAAACAACATCGTTGATACTGTCATCCTATCTCTTTTTTAAGCATGAGATTTAAAATTTTATCATTCCACAATCTTTCATTTGTGTAAGAACAGTAGAAATAGGAGCAGGAGTCGGCCATCCGGCCCGTCGAACCTGCTCCGCCATTCAATAAGATCATGGCTGATCTGATCATTGACTCAACGCCACCTACCTGCCTTTTCCCCATATCCCTTAATTCCTTTCTTATGTAAAAATCTATCTAACTGAACCTTAAATAAGTTTAATGAAGTAGCCTCAACCACTTCCCTGGACAGAGAATTCCAAAGATTCACTACTCTCTGGGCAAAACAGTTTTTCCTCATCTCCGTCTTAAATCTACTCCCCTGAATCTTGAGGCTGTGTCCCCCTAGTTCTGGTCTCACCTACCAGTGAAAACGATTTTCCTACCTTTATCTTATCTATCCCTTTCATAATTTTATTTGATGTGTGTGCATCTTTCCTTAACTAGTTCTGGAAAGTTTTTGAAGCTCCTAGCATATTTTTATTTTCCATTCATTCCATATTCTTAAAGATAATTATTGATTATCTTTAAGAAAAGAAAATAGTAATGAGCATTCTACTAATTAACAATGTGGTTTTTTTCAATTACAAATCTTCAAGTCATTAACCTGAGGGACACAGTAGGCCCTTTCAAATTGTCATGTAAAGTGGGGTTAACCAGTTAATTTGCTCGGTTGATGATCCTGATACATGGCTGTTTGAGATGGTCCAACTGGATCAACCTAATCAAAACCCAACCGGGTCCAAGATCTACCTCAGAGGTGGTCAGGGGATCCAATAAAACTTACCCAGGCGTCTTCCTCATGCAATTTGAAAGGGGAAATGGCTGACCCAGTTACTCTGGTAATGACAGCGGTTGAGTGTGTACATCACAAGGAAGCCCCTTGGTTGAAGTGCCACTGCTAAAAACAGGGTGGAGGGGAGTGGTTGCTGCTGCGATCATGGGGGGTGCGATGCGCCACTGCCACAAACAGGGGGGGGAGTGTTTGCTGCTACGATCGGGGGGACTGCAATGTGTTGCTGCCACAAATGGTGGGGGTGCCATAATCAGGTGGGGGGTCTGCGATGTGCCGCTGCCACAACACACCACTCCAGTTCACGGTGACATCTCAATGTGGGAGTGCAGGAGCAATGGCTGCCTTCCTTACCATACTCCCCTACGCCACTGGAACTACTCTGGCACTGGCACTCTGCCATTGAGTGCTCATTGCCCGATGGTAGCAGAGTGAAAAGGGAATGGCCTGGGTGGTGGGAAACTTTGAGGATTGAAGCTGCTCTATTAAGGCACCACCTCATCTAGATGACTTTGATGGAGTAAAGTCTGGTGTCTTCGATGTCACAGGCCGAATTAACAACCCTCTGGAGATTATTCTTGTCCTGAGAGTTGGCTCCTCCATACCAGGCAGTGATGCAACCAGCCAGAATGCTCTGCGCCTGTAGAAGTTTATGAGAGTCTTCGGTGACATAACGAATCTTTTCAGATACCTCACAAAGTATAGCTGCTGGCGAGCCTTCTTTGTGATTGGATTAACATGGAGACTCCAGGACAGATCCACAGAGATGATGACATCCAGGAATTTGAAGTTCTTCACCCTCTCTTATTACTGAACCTTTGATGAGGACTTGGTCGTTTTCCCCTGACTTCCTCCTAAAGTCCACAATCATCTCCTTGGTTTTGCTAACATTGAGTGGAAGGTTGTTGGTTGTTGTCATTACACCATTCAACAAACTGATCTATCTTCCTCCTGTATGTTTCCTCATTGCCATTTCTGATTCTGTCGACAACTGTGGTGTCATCAGCAAACTTGTAGATGGCATTAGATTTGTGCCTGGTCACACAGTTGTGGGGGTATAATGAGTAGAGCAGAGGGATAAGCACACATCCTTGGGGTGAGCCTGTGTTGATGATCAGTGAGGAGGAGATGTTGTTTCCAATTCATACTGACTGTGGTCTTCTTGCTTTTCATAAATTTACATTTCTTTTTAATGATTATAAAGTAAATATAATTTACAAATGAAAGAGTGACTGAGACAACTGATAAGCAATATAATTTCACAAAGAAGGAGATTGGAAGCTATGAGGTTACTTGATCTGAATTAATCACATTTGTTTGGCCAAGACATAAAACAAACTTAACATTACTTTCTTGCTTCTTTCAAAAAGAAACACAAGTATAAGTATGAAAATGTGAACAATCTGAACTCTGTATTTGGTTGAAGGATCTAAGCTGGTTCATAGACTGTTTTAGATATGGTTAATAGAATTTGCAAGCACATTTTAGAAGAGTTGAAAACTATTATTGGTACCATTTTGTTAAGTTTAGAACTGAAACATCTTTGCATCTAGTTTTGTCTGTTGAACATAATCAGATCACAGGTTGTCTGTTCCTTAACCTTAATAAAGCCAGTTTACACTGGAAAGACAATAAATGCAACATGGCTGGCATGAATAAATTGCAAGAAATTCTGTTCTTTCAGGAGATATTACATTCATGAAAGAAACCTTTGCATTTCATCCAGACCACAGTCTATTAATTTAGTTCCAGGCCTATTGTTTAAATTACTGTTACAAGTTGAAACACACAGTGCCTGCAGGCCGAGATCAAAGATATTGATAAACTCCAATGAATTAGATGGCTAGTAATCATTGGTAATAAACTGTCATGATAATAAAAGGGTAGATGTGAAATGTAATTATTTAATATTGTACAAACAACATATTATTCCAACTTCTAGTTTTTATTAATAGTTTATAACTGTGCTTGATTTCACTTACAATGAAGTTTGACAAGGTCCAATTGACTTACATTCACCTTTGTGTGCATTTTATGTAGTTGTATCATTTCTTGCTGTGGCACTGAAAAACCGAATTGTCAACATGATCAAACCAACTGCTGGGTTAAATGCTGGCTAAAATCCATAACCCATACTCCCACCATTATTTGATACTCTCCGGAAATACTTCTCAGGTGGAAATACTGTGGAGAACAACCAGCCAACAAATACATATTGTTCCTTTGTAATTTTTCTTCTGTTACATGGAAAGGAAATTCTGGTATACCTGAACGAGTGTGCTGGCTGGACACACCATTTCAATAATTGGCTATCTACTGTAATCTTCAGTTGTACTCAGTCCCATCAACTTCCCTCGAATCGTGTCTCTTTCTTTCTTCCCTTTTCCCTCTGTCTCCTTTCACAGAACCAAAATCAATTCTTACCTTTCCTCTTCTCACATCCAATTAATGCCTTTTGGCTTTTGGCCTGGAATCCCCCCCTCCCATTCTTCCCGCTTAACCTCTCGCTTTTAATTAAGATGCCTGCCTGCTCTTTGCTTATACCTTGAAGAAAGGCACAGGCCTGATACGTCGGTAATATATCTTTACCTCCTATAGACGCTGAGTTCCTCCAGCATTTATGTGCGTGTTTTACTTCAATCTGCAGATTTCACCCCCAAGTCTTTTAGGCTTCAGACCCAACTGGATGGGCACTGCTTTTCTTCCTGCATTTGTCTTGCTACTCAGTTCTGAAGTGGGTTGGGATGGATTATACCTATGATTTCAATAAGACCAGTTCTGTGACCAAATAGAGGGGTGGGGGAGGGAGTGAGCACTGGAGCCATGCTGGGTTGTGAGCATGATGACATTGGAGCCCTGTCATGGATGATTGGAGGGGTCAGAGGTGGAGACTGAATCCTGTGATGGAGAATGAATGTGGAAATCTGTGATGAACAGTTGGAGAGAGCTGGGGGTGAGGATTGGAGCCTAATAATAGATGAAGCTGGGGTCAAGTTGGAATGTCTGAGACTGCTGGATGGATATTTGGGGTTCAAAGGTTTCTAGTGGGAAATAAAGGTTAGCAGTGGATGCTCAAGTAGAGCCCTATGAGGAGGGTGAGACACAGGAGACCAGTGATGATGAATGCACAGGATGGCAGCAAATTGATGCCTGGGAGTGTGGGAATGGACTCATTTCAGGGAAAGAGTTGGGTGCAGGTGAGTGCTATGTGCATGAGGTACAGTGGGAGATTGTAGGGTTTGAAGGATCAGAATAAGTAACAAACCCAGTTTGGCACCATGCTGCTCAACAATGATTGTCCCCAGAACAATGCTGCAATGCACCAATCAGAATGTTGAACAAGGAATGATATCACATTGGGACAAAGGTGACTCATGGCAGGAAAGCTTCAGTCTCTTGTTATGTCAAGTTTATGTGATTGCAGAAGTATAGCCTGATGAAATAGTGTTCTCTGAACCTCAACACACAATCAGACATGACACATATACAGACAAACAATACATTTTTTCTCTCTCTCTCTCTCTCTCTATCACAGTGTTTTGTAAATATGAGAGTCTTAGATAGTTAGTATGAGCAGTTCTTTTGGTCGCTTATTCTCTTGAAAAGAAGCTGTTCCTCAGCCTGGTAATGCTGGCTCTGATACTCCTGTATCTCTTTCCCAACAGGAGAAGCTGAAAGATGCTGTGTGCAGGGTGGAAAGAGCCCTCAACAATTTTGTGTGCCCTCTTCAGACAACTATCTCAGTAGATCATGTTGATGGGAGGGGAGGGAATCTCTGTGATCCTCTCTGCTGCTCTTATGGTCCTGTGGCTTGACCTTCAATCCATAACTCTGCAGCAACCATACCATACTGTGACACAGCTGGCCGAGATGGTCTGGATAGAGCTCCCGAAGAAGGTAGATGGTCATCATCTAGAGTGGTAGAAAATTAATTCAATCAGGAATGTGATAGTACAGATTCTATCACCAATGTGTATATGTACATATGTACAGATTGTAGTGTAGGATGATTGTGATTGGCTGAGAGTGTAGCCACGCCTACTGGCAGGTCTTAAAGGATTGCTCCTAGCCAGACCAGGTCATTCTGGACTGGTCGACCTACTTGTGATATGCTCCAGTCTTTTAGTTAATAAAAGCATTGGTTTGGATCAACAAGTCTTAGGTTCTTTCGACGCGCATTACAAGGAACAAGAGCAAACATCCATCACAAAGCTTGATTACTTCTTCCCCCAGCTGGCCATTCTAATTTCTTAAACACAGCTGCGGAATTAGCACCTGTGACATATTTTTGATGGAGTGTGTAGCTTTGAGCCAATAACCAAGATGGCTTCTTTGAAACTTAGCTCTTATTGCTTGTTCACCTTTCCCTTTCAATTACTGACACCAAAGTGGCTGATCTTCCAACCTTCTCTTGAGGTCCTCTAAGTTTTAAAATTTGTTGAAAGAGATTCAGGTGGCAAAGAGGTTGACATTTTAGAATCTGTCTCCTTAAACTAATGTACCATGAGGTAACAACCCTTTGAATCACTGAATGCAAATGCTTTTAAAATTTACCTTTTATTTTAAAGAGCATTTCCTGCAGAGGCTCAGGAATCCCAGAATATCCACTTTCAAGCTGTTGACATGTAGCAGGGTAATGTTGGCATAGGCCCATGCAGACCAAGGCCAAAACCAGGAAATGTGAGCAATAATCAGGCCTGTAGCTGCAAATCAGCTACCAAATGAAAATCTTCCAGCTGCTGATAAGATTAACAGTCAGTCGGTGCAGCTGACTTTATAAGGGAAGGGCAGACCATTTTCTCTTGCCTTAATTTCTTCATCAGCCTCTGCAATTTTCTCCTGTTGATGAGGAAGTTGAGCAGACATAGTTTAGTGGGCTTTGTAATGGACGTCATCCACTTTATCCACTGAACTGAATCCGCGCTGAACTGGGCACGCCTCCTCTATTTGAAACCAGGAAGCATGAATCTCTGAACAGATGTCAGTATGGGAATATGATAAGAAAAGGTGACAGTATAGGTTGTACCTCTATCATCTGGCACTCTGTGATCCGGCAACTCCCATGATCTGGGACATTTTGATTTTGCTGCCATTAGTACAAACTCCTTACAGACAATGCGGGATTCAAACCCTGGTCCTGATCGCTTGCGCTATAAAGGTGTTGCGCTAACCAGGATTTAATTTGTGATATATTTGATCCTTTTAGCTCAGAAAATGGGTCTGATTGAGGCATCTACACTACCTTTGACAATTATTCTCTGTACATTTTTTTATTTTCCGTCGTTTTCTGTGGTCCAGCGATGTCCAGGTCCCAATGTCGCCAGATTAAAGAGATTCAACCTGTAGTGCTATAATGAGACTCCAGCTGAAACCAAAACAAGGGTTGGAGAAGATGGGGGGAAATCCAGTGGGGGGAAATCCAGTGGGGAGAAATCCAGTAGGGGGAATCCAGTGGGGGGAATCCCAGTTGGGGAAATCCAGTGGGGGGAATGTGGCTGGAAGAGGGTAGAAACAAAGAGTAAGGGTGGAGTGCTGGGAGATGAGGGAAGAGGATAGAGGGAAGAATGTAAGTAGATTAAAATTGAAAAATTCAGTGTTCATACCATTGAGCTGTAGAGTGCCCAGGTGGAATGAGAGGTGTTTTTCTTCTAGTTTATAGTGGGCCTCACTCTGGCAGTGGAGAGAACAAGGGTTGACAGGATGGTGTGGGAATGGGAATGGGAATTGGAATGGCATGCAATCAGAAAGCAGGATGACCATTGCAGACACAACATAGATGCTCTACAAAATGGTCACTAAGTCTCTCTCTAGGCTCATTGATATAAAGGAGGCCACATCGGGAGCTTAGAATGCAGTAGATGAGATTGGAGGAGGTGTGTGCAGATCTTTGCCTGATTTGTAATGGCTGTTTAGATTCCCAAATGGTGGTGAGGTAGGAGGTGTAATTGCAAAATTTTGCATCTCCTCTGGTTGCAGAACAAAGCACAGGCTGTCATGGAGAGGTCAGTGGAAGAGAAGAGGGGACAAGGGAATCAGAGGAGTGATCCCTGTGGAAGGCAGAAAGAAGTCGATGTGGTTGTGGCAGGATCTAGTTGCATCTGGCAAAAAGATGAAGTGTTGAATGCAGAGGCTGATGGAGTGAAAGGTGAGGGTAAGGGGAACCTTACCTTTATTCCATTTGGAGAGGTTGAGACTGGAACTCTGAGAAGTGGAGAATAGTGAGAAATGGCTTTATTGACAACTGTAGAAGGGGAAGCTGTGCTCCCTTTAAAAAGGAGGACATGTCAGATGTCCTGGAATGGAGGGCCTCATCTTGAGAGCAAATGAGCAGTGGAGAAAAGGATGGCATCCTTAGAGCGGATGGGTGGGAGGAAGTGTCTCAGTAGCTACAGGTTAGTGGTTTTGAAGTAAATGTCAGTATATAATTTAGAGAGATCTAGAAAAGAGAGAGAAATGATCCAAATAAATTTCAGAGCAGGTGGAGGTTAGTAGCAAAGTTGATAAAATTGACAAGTTGTGCATGGGTGCAGAAAGCAGCCCAGATGAAGTCATCGATATTGTGGAGGAAGAGCTGAGGGGAAGTGCTGGGGTAGATTCGGAAAAAAGACTGTTCCAACAAAAAGGCAGGCATAGCTGGAATCCATGTAGATGTCAATGGTTACATCTTTGACATTTAAAAAAAGTGAAAGGCATCAAAAGAAAAGTTATTAAGGAGGATAGCGAGTTCTTCAAGGTAGATGAGAGTGTTGGAGGGAAATTGGTCAGAGTTTTATTCCAGGAAGAAGCAGAGGACTTTAAGACCTTCATGATAGGGTTGGAAGTGTATGGAAACTCAATCTCCACGGAGAAGATGAGACAGTAGAGGCCAGAGATGCGGAGGGCATGAAAGGAACTGGGTAAGGAGAGACAAGATAGAGTCAAGATATGAGGAGATAAATGGTGCTGGAGCAGACATAAATAATGGATCTGTAGTGTGTTGTGAGAGAGCGACTGTACAGATTGGAGATGTGTGCTTGCTTATCAGGCCGAGAGTCAGACCACACATACGTCCTGCCGCCTGCATTGCGCTGATGCAAATGCGCATGACAACTTCCGGCCTGGACCAGAAGAGATGTATATGTGTCGCCAGTGTTTTCTGTGACTGCCCCGCTGACCATGTGTAACAAGTGGAGCTGGTTCGTTCCCGCACACCTGTGCATCACTACACAACCCCACCCCCCCCCCCACCCCCACCAAGAACCGGGACTGGTGGTGGCCTGCTGTTCTGGACTGTGACCAGCAGGGATATGTCCAAGTGAGCGGGCTTCAGGCCATCCACAGTGAAAAGCTCCTTTTTGCCCCAATTTCTAAGGCAAAAGTGGAACCCGTTCTGCGGAGCACTCTGTAGGGTCCCTCATAGGGTCACTGAAAAGGTGCTCTGTGACCACCCCTGCATACAAACACACAAGTACAAGTCGTTAATTCACAAGAAACATGAGGGGGAGGCTCACAGTGCTGTGAGGGGCTGCCAGGGACCCCAGCTTCTCCCTTAAGTGCTTCAGGGTGCTCCCTGGGTCCTGGGTTGGGCCGGGGGACAAGGGCAGGAACTGGCCTGGGACAGCAAGGGGCTCCCCATAAAGCAACTCAGCAGTTGAGGTGTGTAGGTCATCTTTGAGGGCCGTGTGGATATCCAAGAGGACCCACGGGAGCTCGTCTGCCTAGTTTGGACCCCTGAGTCATGCCATGGAAGTGCTCCACCAAGCCATTGGACTGGTGGTAGTAGTTCAGTCCCCAGGCATTTGGAAAGTGCATCCCATAAGGGATCCCATAAGGGATGCTGTGCGCCGCAGTCAGTGGTTATGTGGGCTGAGACACCAAAACAAGAGATCCAGGTGGACAAGAAAGTCCTGACACACATGACAGTGGCTATGTCATGAATGGAGGTTGCTTCTGGCCACCAGGTGAATCTGTCCTCCATGGTGAGCAGGTAGTGGTAACCCCTCCAGACAGGCAGGGGGCCCACGATGTCCACATAGACATGTTCAAATCAGCGTGAGGTGGGCTCGAACTGCTGGATAGGTGCTCGTGTGTGTGTGTGTGTGTGTGTGTGTGTGTGTGTGTGTGTGTGTGTGTGTGTGTGTGTGTGTGTGTGTGTGTGTGTGTGTGTGTGTGTGTGTGTGTGTGTGTACATTTGCACCTTCCACTTCGTGCAGTTTGTGCCCGCTGTTACCCATGATGGCCATGCAAAAACACTCTGTTGGACGGTTGGGCCTGAGTCAACTCGTAGAAGTCAATACCCTGCGAAAGGGCACATACTGTAGGCCTGGAGAGGGCATCTACGACTATGTGGTGTTTGCCAGAGAGATGGTGAATGGAGGTAGTAAACTCCGAAATGTATGGTAGGTGTCGTTGCTGGCAGGCAGACCATGGATCTGAAGCATTGTGGAAGGCAAAAGTTAGTGGCTTGTGGTCACTGTAGACTGTGAAGGGCCAACCTTCCAGGAAATAATGAAAATGGCAAATCGCGAGATAGTGGTTGAGTAGCTCCCTGTCGAAGGCGCTGTACTTGTGTTCCAGATGGCAGAGATGGCGGCTAAAGAATGCAAGTGGCCTCCACGTATCATCCACCAACTGCTCTAGGACCCCGCCCACAGTGATGCCGGATGTGTCGACCGTGAGTGCTGTGTGTGCATCCATCCATGGGTGTACTAGCAAAATCGAATGTGCCAGGGCCTCCTTAGTACCTGTGAAAGCAGCTGATGCCTCATCTGTCCAATCGAGGTCTCTGGTGGAGGTAGTCATCAGGTTGAAGAGGGGATGCATGATACTGGCTGCCGCGGGGATGAATCTGTTGTAAAAGTTCATCATCCCCACGAGCTTCTGAAGGCCTTTAAGAGTTGGTGGCCTTGGGAACTGGCGGATGCCCTCTACCTTGTCCGAGAGTGGTGTCATGCCATCTTTGGTGATGGGTGGCCCAAGAAACTCAATCTTTTCGTGGCCAAACTCACACTTTGCAGGGTTGATGGTGAAACAGAATTGTGCCAATCAAGTGAATAGCTGTTGTAGGTGTGCCTCGTGTTCCTCTTGTCTGGTGCTTGATACCAGGATGTCATTGAGGTAAATGAAAAGGAATGGTAGGTCATGTCCTACCAAGTCCATCGACCTCTGGAACATATGTGCAGTATTATTCAAGCCAAATGGCATCATCAGGAACTCGAATAGGCCAAATGGAGTGAAGATGGCCATCTTTTGGACATCATCCGGGTGGACCTGGATCTGATAATACTCCCAGATCAAGTCAACTTTAGAGAACAGGTGGGCACCGCGAATGTTGGCCATGAAGTCCTGAGTGTGAGACACTGGGTAGTGGTCCGGAATGGTAGTAGTCATTGCAGGGTCACCAACTGCTGTTGGCTTTAGGCACTATGTGGAGGGGTGAGGCCCACGAGCTGTCAGACCTATAGACGATGCCCAGCTCCTCCATGTGAGTGATCTTCTCCTTGGCAAGTCTGAGTTTGTTCGGCGCCAGCCTATGGGCTTGCGAGTGAATGAGGGGGGAGGTCTGATGGAGGCAACGTGATTCTGGATGCCATGCCGAGGTTGTGTGGAGGAGAAATGCGGTCGCAGAATAGTGGGGTAATTCGCGAGCAGGGAGGTGTAGTGGTCACCTGAAGTCTCCACAGCAGCTAGATGGGTGACTGGCTCATCAGATGTTCCAAGGGGTACCGTCTGAAAGGTCTCTGCATGGACAAGGCATCTGCCATGCAGGTCAACCAGTAGCGAGTGCGCTCAAAGGAAATCCGCACCCAGCAGGGGTTTATCCACTGCTGCCAGCGTGATCTGCCACTGAATGTCCACCTGCAAAAAACACAGGGGTCTGCGCTTCCAGCCAAAGGTCCGGATAGTCAACCGGATAGTCTGGAGAGTTAACATAGGCCCCTTGGAGGATGAGAAAGGAAAACTGGTAGCGAAAAATGAGGAAATGGCCGAGGCATTAAACAAATATTTTGTGTCAGTCTTCACGGTGGAAGACACGTCCAGCATGCCCAAGTGCGGAGTTAAGGATGCAAATGTTGGGGAGGGCCTTGATAAAATAGTTGTTACAAAGGAAGTAGTGATGGAGAAACTAATGGGACTAAAGCCAGGCAAATCACCTGGTCCTGATGATATGCATCCAAGGGTTCTGAAGGAAATGGCAGAAGTTATAGTTGATGCATTGGTGGTCTTATACCAAAATTCCTTGGATTCTGGGCAGGTCCCGGCAGACTGGAAGACAGCAAATGTCACGCCACTTTTTAAGAAGGGATGTAGGCAGGAGACTGGAAATTATCTGTCAATTAGCTTGATGTCTGTGGTTGGAAAAATGCTTGAAGCCATCATTAAAGATGAAATAGTGAAACTTTTGGAACGTAAGGGTTCAATCAGGCAGACGCAGCATGGTTTTAGAAAGGGAAGATCTTGTTTGACAAACTTGTTCGGATTCTTTGAGGATATAATGGGTGCGGTGGATAGAGGGGAACAGGTTGATGTTGTATATTTGGATTTCCAGAAAGCGTTTGATAAGGTGCCGCACAAGAGACTTATCTGTAAGTTACAGGAAAGTGGAGTCCGGGGAAGTATATTGGCCTGGATTGAAAATTGGTTGTCTGACAGGAGGCAGAGAGTCGGGATAAATGGGAGTTTTTCAGGTTGGCAGAGAGTGGTAAGTGAGGTGCCGCAGGGGTCAGTGTTAGGCCCACAACTGTTCATCATTTACATTGATGACTTGGAGGAGGGGACAAAATGTGGTGCAGCCAAGTTTGCGGATGACACCAAATTGAGTGGAAGAGCAAATTGTAATGAGGATGTGGAGAGTCTGCAGAGGGATATAGTTAAGCTGGATGAGAGGGTAAAGGTCTGGCAGATGGAGTACAATCTTAGTAAGTGTGAGGTTATCCACTTTGGCAAGAAAAATAAAAGAGCTGAATATTATTTAAAGGGTGAAAAACTACATCATGCTGTTGTGCAGAGGGACTTGGGAGTGCTTGTGCATGAATCGCAAAAAGTTAGGTTGCAGGTGCAGCAGGTTATTAAGAAGGCAAATGGATTGTTGGCCTTTATCGCTAGAGGAATTGAATTCAGGAGTAGGGAGGTAATGTTGCAACTGTATAAGGTACTGGTGAGACCGCACCTGGAGTACTGTGTCCAGTTCTGGTCTTCATATTTGAGGAAGGAAATACTGGCTTTGGAGATGGTCCAGAGGAGGTTTACTAGGTTGATCCCTGGGATGAAGGGGTTGACTTATGATGAAAGATTAAATCATCCAGGATTGTATTCGCTTGAGTTCAGAAGAATGAGAGGAGATCTTATAGAAACATATAGGATTATGAAGGGTATGGATAGGATAGATGTAGGAAGGTTTTTTGAGGTGGCCGGGGAAACTAAAATGAGAGGACACAGTCTCAAGATTCGGGGGAGTAGATTTAAGACAGAGATGAGGAAAAATAGTTTTTTCCCAGAGAATAGTGAATGTTTGGAATTCTCTAACCAGGGAAGTGGTTGAGGCTGCCTCATTAAACATATTTAAAATTTGGTTAGATAAATTTTTACATGATAGAGGAATTAGGGGATATGGGGAGAAGGCAGTTAGGTGGAGTTAGGTCATAAATTAGATCAGCCATGATCATATTGAATCGCGGAGCAGGCTCGATGGGCCATTTTTGGCCTACTCCTGTTCCTACTTCCTATGTTCCTATGTTCCTATAGTCGAGTTATGGCCACTTGCAGGGTGGGGCCATGTGTTTTTGTGCATGTTTCCAGTGAAGTCGGTGGAATGATGCTTATCTCAACTCCTGTGTTGACAAGGAACCTGCGGCCTGAGATGTAGTCCCACACATGAAGCAGGCTGTTTTGTCGGACAGCCATCGTGGTCACTAATGGCGGCTGGCCCGCTATTTTCCCTGAAATGAGCATGGTTGTTGACATTTTCATGCTTCGGATCCCCCTAATGCTGGTGGTAGAAACACAGACGTTGATCTATGGGGCCTTGGCTCGGGCGGCTTGTGCGGCGCTCCAATGGGGGACTTGTCTTCTGTGTGGACTCATTCTGCAGCCTGGTCACTCGGTTGACCGTCTTGGGAGCCTCGCGTTTGGATGTCGGTATAGGATGTCGGCCTTTGCTGTGACTTTACACAGGTCACTGAAATTGGTGTCCACAAGCAAGAGCCTGATGTCCTCTGGCATTTGTTTCAGGAAGGCTTGCACAAACATGAGGCAGGACTTATGACCTTCTGGCAGCATTATCATTTTGTCCATAAGTGCAGAAGGCATCCTGTCCCCCAGGCCGTCTAAGTGCAGGGGTCTAGCAGCCCTCTCATGTCAGGAGAGGCCATATGTGGTGATGAAGAGGTTTTTTAAGGCTAGGTATTTACCCTCTTCCAGTAGAGCTTGGATGAGATCATCTACGTGGTTGGCAGTATCCTGGTCAAGAGAGCTATTGACATAGAAATACCTCGTTGAATCGGAAGTGACTTATTTAATCTAGAACTGGGCCTCCGCTTGACTGAACCAAGTGCGGGGCTGGTTAGTCCAGAAGGTTGGCAGCTTTAATGCTACAGTGCCTACTACTGCAGAATCCATTTTGTTGAGTCTCGTTGGGGTCACCATTGAAGTGTGTTGTGAGAAAGTGACTGTGCAGACTAAACACGCAGGCTGCTAGCTTGGGTATCACAACGGATTGTATACTTAAAACCTACGCGCTTGCTTATCAGGCTGAGAGTCAGACCGCGCGTATGCCCCGCCACTTGCACCATGCTGACGCAAGCGGGCATGCCAACTTCCGGCCCAGGCCGGAAGATTTGGATGTGCTTTGCCATGTTTGCCACGACAGCCCCGCTGACCGCACATAACAAGCGGGCCGGTTCATCCCATCACACCTGTGCATCTCCACCGACCTGCCTGTTCAGTCCCCTTTGTGGATCTTGGATAAGAGATGCAGTAAGAATGAAACTGAAGGCACAATCATGTTGGGGGCTGTAGCAAAGAGATCTGATGCAATGATATTTGTGACATCGTGGTAGACAGCAGCCTGATGGTCTTGGGTGGGGTCATGGTCCAAGGGTAGGTATGAAGAGGTATCTGAGAGCTAGCATCTGGCCTCTGCAAGATAGCAGTTTCCAACTTGCTTTGCAGCTTGATTTTTGTTGTCCTCTTGAACAGCATCTTTTTGACATGTAGTCATATTCAACTTCATATCAAATAATGAAATGCTATAAACCCAAGGCTAGCTGGTGATTCCTTCAGCTAGAGTTTCTCTGCCCTCCAGCCCATTTATGCTCAGATCATTGATGATGAAATAGAATCTTCAACAAGCAGAATTTGTCAGCCTCAATTTCTCTGACAATTTACTGATGCATTTAGTATATAACATAATTTTACTGTCGTTTTTCATCCCGCCACTGTACTCAATACTGTTTAAAGTGTACATGACAATTTTACATGCATAGAAGTACAAAATATTTGCCATTTTCCAGATGTGTAGAAGTATATATGTTTAGTCATTAAGCATATGAGTTTCTCCACAAAGGCATTGCTTTAATTCACTGCCAGACTGAAGATAACATCAGTAGATGGATTTTACAATGCTGAGAAGGGTATTTGAGGAACCACTCTGCAGTGGTGGTGAGGGAATGTTTCCCATCATATGAAAGAGCATACAAGTGAGCCATGTTTTGAACAAAGTTAAACTAATTTGTACGTTCCAGTGTGATATATTTCTGTTGTTTTTGAATCTTGTACTAATTAGCCTGCTTGAAAACTTTTAACTCTCTCCAGTCTTTGACTCAAAATTCATTAATTACAAATTGATTTCTCTTGCTGTGTGGGAGAAATGTTCCATCTGTACAACAGCTTCTGGGAAATAAAGAAAGAACTTGTATTCAACATTAACATTTGACAGCCTTGGAGAAACTTAAGAGAATCTTGCCGAGAAATATCTCCAGTTCAATGGCAAATGCAGGCAGTCTCAAGACTTTGGCACGGTCATATCCTGACATATATTGACAGAGTCCAGCTGGTGAACATACGAACATGTACCTTTCTGGAGACCAGTGGTGGAAGCATCGCTTTTTGCTGAGATTGCCTGACACTTAACCCACTTACATATCTAATAGCAGGTTAAAGCTGACATGGAATTTCACACAGTATCGGTGATTCTCAAGATTAAATTGGAATCTTGCCCTTTAATTGCTCTGTTTGGATGATCTGATGGTGATGATGTTTTATTGACTTCATCTCAAAACTGAATTTTATCTTTTATTTCATTGATAGCCAGACGTGCAATATCGAACAAATAGAAGGATAACACATATTCAATGATTAAATCATATTATGTTGTGTTTAAGTTTAGAAAAATTAGATATGCCATTAAAGATTCAAATACTAATTCCTTAAAGACATGGGATCCTTTCATGGACTGTTACCATAATCTAAAGTTTTAAGACTGATCTAAGCTTCTGTGTTGTTGGTTTCCGAGTTGTCCTCACTTGATATCCACATGTTAAGTTTTTTTTTCCCAACCTTGCTAAATGGAAGGGGTTTAGACCACATGGATTTTTTTTTTTTTTAATTTTACGTTCTTCTGCAATTATATCCTAAAATATAACAGGATGGCTTAATTTTGTAAAATTGTACATTTCAATATAAATATTTTAAAAAGGAATTGGTGAGGAACAAAATCAGAAAATGCCTCAAATACTCAGCAAATCAGACCGCAAATCTGTAGAAGGAGAAACAGATCAATTTTCAAGTTGGAAAAACTTTCAATTTCCAACTTCTGCAGTATTATAATTTTCATTTACAGCTGGACAACTATTTGCTTTGTAGGACAATATATACTAACAACTTCCAGAGAGATGGGATACAAGGAGATAATTATTAGTGAGTACTCCCCTCATCAGTAGTACTAAATGCTTTTTGTAGTAGTATCAGTGTGTTGTACTATGCCTTCATAGTTCTAACATACAATGCAGTTACTATTTACTGGGAATGATTTTTTAGTATGTGTTAATAATTAAATCTTCACTGAAATTTGCAGATAAGCGTATGTTAGCAATCTATTAGATTAGATTCAGTTACTTACACATAATCCAATGCCTTAAATAAGGTTACTTTTTCTGCATTTAAATATAATGTATGAATGGAGATAAATCTATTGATTATAAATGCTATTTATTAAAACAGTGGGCAAATCACTTATTTTTAGTATATACAAGGCCTGTTGATTGAAGTATGCTGTGCTGTTTGTTTTCAAGGTTGAACTGGATACAAATGAATAGTCCTAATTCCATTCTTCCTGAATAAACCGTGTAAACAGATCATTATTCGTGGGCGTTCAACAGTAATCTCATTCGTCATGGCCTCATTTACAGGGTGTCGAAAATGAAAAAGAGGAAGGGACAAATGAGGCATCAATAGCAAGGCTTGCCTTATCTGTGGCACACTGATCATGCTCGTGTAATGGAAAAGGCCCAATTAACTCTTTTCCATGCCTCCCCCTTCCTGTTATTGAATGCTTAAAGCTTTGCCTTTTTAATGTAAAGCCAAAGCATGTAGGAGTCACGAGAGGCAGGTTATTTCTGCACCTTTTCAAATATTTTTACTTCCTTATCTACATTCTTCCCATTAAAAAAGGAAATATAATTTATGATTACACATTTTAGTTTAATTATTCCTACAGTTCAAATAATGATAAATCAGAATAATGAAGGGTTTGTGATTATTAGATCTATTCATGTTCATTTTTTGTACTTTAATATTCATTGTAATCTGTTCATAAGTGTAAGCTTTAAAAAAAAATTAGAAGAGAAGACCACAATTATATTGAACATATTTCAACATCAGGCCATCCCTCAACATAACAGCTATTTAAATACTTGTGAAGTTCAGTCATGTAATGTTGGAAATCTGGTAGCTAAATTTCATACAGAAAGCTGTCACAAACAACAATGCTTATGCAATCTTTCTTTTCTATCGCTGCCAATTCTAGCATTATCTACCTCTGACTTCCCCTGAATAAGGAGGCAGTTGAGAATGAATTTCATTTGTGGCTCTGGAGTTTCATAGGCTAGCCCAGAAAAGAACAGTAAATTTCATTCTGTTTAAAAAAAAAACATTTTAGTAACAGTTAGGTTTTTAATGAATGATATACAGTGGTTTTATGGTTCTTGTTACTGAGACAACCATTTTTTTGAATTTCAGATTTTATTTAAACTCCCCTGCTACCTTGGTGGGATCAGATTTCCAAATCAATAGTTGATTTTCCAAATCAATAGTTCACAACACCAGTTGCAAGTTCAGAAAAATAATCTTTGCATTACATTGCTCTGTGATAGAGAAGCAAATATTTGTCCCCATTAACTTTTCAGATTATATTGTGGGGTCTTTTGAATCCATTTGAGAGGATGGATGAAACATTAATTTATTTTGGGAAATCCCTGGACATTAGAATTCGGTTGCCAGCCTCACTTAGAAAACACTGGGCTCTGGGTTAGGCTGGAGAAGTAAAATCTTAGGATGACTTCAGGCATGAAAGTGGCTACAATTAATGAACTTTGCTCATCTTGCTTTGGATATCAGGATATCATATGGTGGTAAAGAGACTTTGCACGGGTGAAACTATATATTATATAGAGGCAGGTTTGTGGAGTGAGTCCAATTCTTATTGCTCCCTTCATTATTTCTTTTTATTTTCTCTTTTCTTCAGCTGTGTGGCTCTAATTTTGAATGTAATATATTTCTATATTTCTGGTTCAAGTTTTTCATGAGCGCACAAGAGTTTTTGGGGAGAGATGTTGACCTGGATGATGGAGAAGAAGTAGTATTCCAAACCCTAACTCCAAACCACTCATTTTAAGTTTTAATGGAAATAAAGCATGTAGTGGAAGCACCAGAAGTCCATTACTCTTTTATTGAGGTGACAGACTCTGATCCAACATACCCTATGATTTTCTATATTAGGGAGTCAGGGTTTACAATATCACAAACTCTTTAGTTTACCAAGCTTCAGGGAGATAGTAAATACTTTGACAGGAGTTCCATTAGTAATTCTGTGAGGTTCCCTTAGATTTCTTTTTTTTAATTTTTTTTATTTTTCACAATATGAACCAAACTGACCAAAATACACACAAACATTTCCCTCTTGAATATACACAGTGTCATTTTCTCCCCTTTTTCCCCCGTTCCCCTAGTTTTCTTGAATCAGGCATTGCATCCCTGTGCAAAGACACATGGAGAGGAATCCAAACAACTTTGGAAGAGGAAATTTGGACCAAATGCAAACTGAGCCTTGGTCACCCCTATCGATTGGAAAACACCCCAGGATCAGGAGATGATCTGCCATTGTGAATATAGAGCACAAGAACTTAAATATCCTTTAAAATGTTCTGATATCATGAAAAATTGATCAATATCTTGGTTCTTTCCTGGTAATCATTTATCTGATCAGTGCCTATATGCATTGGAGGTAAAATCACTTTGGAGCAAAAGGCTTGGAGTTGTACACTAAATATCCAGATACCAAGAAGTCATTTATAAAAGCATATTTAATAGCTTTTTATATCTGAAAAGTCACATAATCAATGAAGATCTGACTGAAGTTTTAACTTTAGAATGCCTCATTGCTCTGTTCTTTTAATTATTTCTATGACTTACAAGCTGACTTTTTTCAACTCCCCTTGTTTTGCATGATTGAAATTTCCAAACTTTTAGGAGGATTATTTATCTTTTGATTTTGTTTTTCATCAAAGTCTTTCGCTGTCCATTTCAGTAGTGTTTCTGTAAATGATTGCTTACTTAAACTTTCTATTCACCTTCTTTATCTTCAATTTGATAGTTCCCTTCCAGCATTAAGGGAACATCATAATGACTGATAGGTTAAAGTTGTAGTTAGATTTCAATTCTACCCCAATGCCATCCTTTTAAAGAAGTTCATCAAACAAGTTAGTACCTTCTTTATTTATTATTTCTGCATAATTTAGTTATATTTTGTTGATTTATTTTCATTTGCTCCGTCTGTTTTGTGTTCTTATTTTATCTTTGATCTCTCATGTAGGTTTTCATTGTAGCATGCATTCAATCCACTATAATTATATCGTTAAGGAGCTGTGCCATTTTACCTATGGGTCAGCTGCAAAATCCCATGAAAGAGAGTTGCAAGTACAAGTGCAAATAAATATTAATTTACTTGGACTGTTTTATTGTGCATCTTGACTTTTTTTTTACACACCTAACAGGCAAGACGTGAAAGCATTTGCACTCCAAGATTCGTACCATTTCACTAAATATTCCAACGCTTTCACCAAATATTCCAGCTGTATCATTTTGTGATCCACTCACAACAAAGTAAATCCTAACTGATATGTATCTAAGTGCATTGCTGTGAATTGTTTGATTTTGTTTCCTCAAATGTTTCCATCCAGTTGGATGAATGCACAGATCCTGGAATACTAAATTCATTTTGGACTAGAATTTATGTAGAAAGAGCATATGAAGAGATTTCAGTGCAAATATAATTAGCAATTTTAAGGCTTATGTTAGTCTACATGATGTAAAAACTATTAACAGGCCAATTTTTTTTGTCCATAATGCTCTTTTCCATGCAGTACTGTCACAGCTCAGCTCTCATAATAATATCATGCTTAAGAATAGTGCCTCAGTTATAGTAATATTTATATTTCTATAACATCATTAAAACATTAGGTTCAAACAAAGTGTTCACATTGCACCATATATAAATAATTAGGTTTCACTGAAAATCTTTTAAAAAGGAAAAAGTCCTGCAAAACTCTAGGGGATGTATTCTCGAGCACGGAGCCAAGGCAATAGGAGGTACATGAACAAATGTTAGGGTTAAGAGAGTTCTGATGTATGATGCTTAATACTCCTGTCCCTGAAACAGCCTTGCAGAATATTTGTGGATAACTCATGGATGTAAACATGTAAAAAATAGTTATTAGACGAGGGAGACTGGGATTTATTACTGGGGTTTGTGGTTTCGCATGAAAACACAATAGGCCTTGGGGCCGGCCCGAGTTCGAGGTGGAGGAGCGGGTCGTGCCGACTCCCGTAGTGGGGCAATGCCGAGCGGCGAGGAGTGGCGGCGGGCGAGCAAAAAAAAAAAAAACAATATATTTTCATAAGTATACAGGGTAGCTTCTGTAGCAACAATTATCCATGTAACTAAATATCTTTTATATTTTCTGATGGGTATAGAAATGTAATTTTCCCATTTCACGTTTTACAAGAGCCATGTTCAGTTGGGACTATTGGACAGGAAGTGGTAAATAACAATGCCCATGAAGGTTTATGGAATTTATGACTCATTAAACATGAGAGAAGGATGAAAATTTGATCAAAGCCAAATATCCACAAAAAAACAATAAATCAATTTTTTTCAATCAATAAGTGCACTGGAAATTTAATAGAAACAGTTAATTTTACATCTATTATGTCCAGATTTCAATATTGTCAGACAATCAGTGACTGATAAGGAAACTCATAAAGACAGGATATGCAACGTATATTGATGTATTACTGCATCACATTTACACATTATCCTTCTGGCTTTGGGAATCTTCGATTCCAGCCCAACCTGATTTTATAAATACTTCTATTGATTACAGTAAATTAATTTAAGAATGATCAGATTTTGGAGGGTGCAATATTTTTTGGATAGAATCCTATTATAACACATTGTTAAACATGAGCAGATGATATTATATATTTTGTATGAACTATATTATTCCAGGTACTAATTTTCCTCAGATGGGAAAATTCATTAATTAAAGTTACAAACTGCGTAAAAATATTTTTGTGGCACATAATAGCAATCTTAACAGATTTTCTTTCACCATTTTGCATGAAATAGCACATCTTGCAACATTAATAGGAAATATTTTCTAAGGTGCATTTCAGCTTTTTCTTAAATTATTGAGAATGAAATTGGTCCTTTCCAGTTGTGCAATACAGACTTAGAGCAAACAGGCAGCTGGTTTGTCAAGGTAGCCTAATAATTTTTTCACTTCAGTGAAAAGAAAAATCAGGAGGATGGAAATTCAGAAGAATAATATTCCTCACTACTTCCAAAAATGATTTACCTTTCGATATTTGAATTCATATTTTCTTGTAGTTTTATTGTTGTTTTTGGACATTTTTGCTTGACTTCTTCCATGACTTGCTCATGACAATAAATTCTGATCTATAGATGGGAACTTTAATAAGTCATCTTCAGATGAAGAATCTTTATGGATCACATTTCAGGGTTGGTCATTATCTAGCCATGGACTCAGCTCCCTTTACCCTCCTGTTCACAATAACCCTCAATTCCCCTATTCTTTAGAAATAAATCTGTCTTTGTCTGATTCCTTGATTGCTTCCTTGAGCAGGGAATTTCACAGGTTCATTACTTTCTGGGAGATGCAATTCCTCCTTATCTTTGACTTCAATCTACTCCCCCAAGTCTTGAGGCCATGTGCCCTTAGTTTTAGTCCCTGACTTGGTATTGGTTGGAAACACAACAATGCTTTAGTGCACCAAAAGGGTGAAATCTGATTTGTAGGCTACTCTTTGTAGAAGCCTGCAAATCCAAGTAAAACAGATATATCAAATTAACTCATGGTTCCATTTGAAGGTAGTCACTTTTTGTTGCTCTGAACCAACATTGGCTTCAACCAAATTAACCAATCATTCATTTGTTTATGCCTCTGGGATTCTGCTGACAGAAAAAGAAACACAAGTTTTTTGTGCAGGGAAGTAATTTGTGGTTTGAAATCTTATGAGCTATTTCAACATTAACAGGCACCATACTAATCCAAGTTTTTAAAATATTTCTGTTTGTGGAAAAAAAGCCACAATTTCCATCATGAGTCTTTGTCATTTAGCATTCTGGTATGTAACAATTGTTCTAATGCTTGAATTACAGTCAAACCCATAGTATCTGGCACATATGGTGATTGGTAGATGCTAGCTGTGTGAATTTTATGGTGGCTTGAGATTGCGTGTTGCACAGATTGAACCAACTGCTAGGGGTGCCAATTCTAAACGTTCGTATTTTTTTACCTATTTATTTTCTGCATTTTTTTGCCAGTTGTTTGAAGCTTCCAGTTGCTTGAATTCCAGATAATGGGGATTTTACTGTATATATCTTCCTCTGACAAAGATCCTCAACCAACACTAAAATCACTACAAATCCAGTGGCTACCTCAACATTCAATCCAGGCATAAAAAAATGAGTTTAGCAATGCCATTTTCAGAATTTAATGCAGTTTTTTCCTTCTAGTAAGTGATAACTTCACAACACCTCCCATTTCTAAATCCATATATCAGTGAGTGTTGGCACCATTGAGTCAAGACTTAATATTTACATGAATGAATGGTACTTTCAGAAGTCAAGCAACTTGAGGTTAAAATTGGTACTTGTCACATCGAATGCAAATTTTAGCATTCTACTTAGTTTTGGCAAAAATATCTGAATAAAGAACACAAAGTACTTCCTTATAATTATGTTGGGGTCCTGTAACATCATTAGGACCATGTTGTAATTTTGACTGATAACTTGGCAGTAAGGTATTATGGAATGAGGAGCATAGGCCATTAGGGCTGCAATAATAGGTTGGGTGGAGCTCTCCTATGGATTTTAACAAGATCATCTGAGGCTATGTCTGCCATGGATGCATATCTCTCCGATCCGAACACCACCTTCAATTATCCTTCTAAACACAATAGCCAATGAACATAAGATTTCATGACATCATTCTTGAACTCAAACCTATCGTGGAACTGTCAGTGCTACTTTCCATTAAAGCAACAACCTCACTTCTTCCTGCCAAAATTGGACTCAGAAATAAATTGATGGCCTTTTCAGAATGTAAGTTCTTACTTTCATAGCATGAACTTAGCCTGGTCTACAAATCAATTCAAAACAGCTGGTATGACATTAGATCAGATGGAATTCATCATCCTGTCATTTTGTGTAAGAGAAACTCATACAAAAGTCAGGCTGGGAGTTCAGTGCTGCTCTTTACTTTAGTTGACTTTGGGGAGCTTTCAAACTTGCTTTCAGATCAAGTCATTCAATCATAAGTTGAAATGCTTTGTTTTTGAAAGTTATAGGATAAATAACCAGCACATTAATGATATATTAATAATTGTCTGTGCGTGGTACTATTCAAAATGTTCAATAATATTATTTAAAACACAATGACTATATTTGTGTAGGTAAACACAGCAGCCAATGTCTGCCAGCAGTAGCTTCAGATACAGCAATTAATCAAACCAATAAAGTATTCTTTTCTTTTGATGGCATTTATTAAGGGATGAATATTGTTGAGGTGAATCCAGAGGGGAAAAAAATAAAGATCTAAAAGCATGGTTCTGAGATACAATCCTTCTCTCAATGTCCATAAGATGAAGGGAGTGATCACTGATTTTAGGAGAGGGGGGGAAAGAGATCACACTCCTGTCCACGTCAATTGCGCTGAAGTAGAAAGAGTAGATAGGTTCAAGGTATAATAATTTCCTGACCTGGGTCAAGCACATTGATGTGACAGTAAAGAAAGTGCACCAATGTCTCTCACCGAAGAGTAAAAAAATTTAGCATGTCGTTCCCCCACCCCGTCCCTCAACAACTTCTGCAAGTGTAGCAGCAAAAGAATACTTGTTGGCTGCATCACATGGTATGGGAGCTGTTTGCTTAAGATTGGAAGAAATTGTAGAAGGCAATGAATGGGGGTCAGAACATAATGCAAATTTGCCTCTACTCCACAAACTCCCATCTTTCTTTCCCGCTGCTGAAGAAAGGCGGCCAAAATGCTGAAGGACTCATTATACCCATGCTCACCATCTTCTCCCTCTTCCCTTTGGAGAGAAAGATCAAGAGCGTGAAAGCACACATCAATGGGCTTAAATACCATTTTCCCCCACACCCTTTGGACTCCTGAATGAACCCCAAAAGAGTGTCATGCTGTCTTTGCTTGGTACAAATTGATGTTTCTTTTCATTTTAACGCAACGCTCTGTAACTTGTGCTTTTTGCACAGCTGCATGAATGTTAGATATAACCTGTTATCTACTCACAGATGAACCCTTCTTACTTACTAGGTATAATGTTACAAATAACCTGACAACAGAAGACTGGGCAGCACACTAGTGCAGCATGTATAACTGCTTCCTCATGAGTCCAGCAATCCAGGTTCAATCCTGACCCTGGATGCTGTCCATGCAGTATTTGCATTCTACCTTTAACCATATGGGCTTCTGCTGAGTGCTTCAGTTTCCTTTCATATCCCAAAGAATTATGTTTTGATGGGTTAATTAACCATTATGCCAGGTGTAGAATCTTGGGATGGGCATGGGGGTAAGTTTCATTGTTCAGAGTGTAAGAGAGTAGGTTACAGGGAAACATAGTGGGAGAAAGAAGTTGCCCTGCAAACCAGAATAGACACATTGGGCCAAGTGGCCTCCTTCTACATTACATAGAAAGATGGGAATAAAACCTGTTCACTGGTTAATATAATATTTCTATTTAACAACATAACCCTAACCCTAACCCTAACCCTAACCCTAACCCTAACCCTAAACCTACTGCGTTCGCGCTAAAAATTATTAGGGTTAGGGTTAGGGTTAGGGTTAGGGCTAGGGTTAGGGTTAGGGTTAGGGTTGTTGGCTTACTCTTCCATTCGTAGAATGATTTAAATTGCTGCATTCCTACAGCATTGCTGTAAAATCTCAACAGAAGCAATGAGTTTATGTTTTCCATCATTTGGTTCAAATCATGTCATGAAATAAATAAAAACAATTGAACACAATCTTGCAGTATTTTATTTTTGTTGGTTACTGTTTTGGATGACTACCACTCTAAACTTACTTCCAATTAACAAGATAACTTTTGTGAGGACAGAATTCAGTTTATATTTCTTTCTCTCTCTGAATCAGTCATAATATTAAAATGAATTATGGTTCCTGGCCATATTTCCTTATTTTTTTAATTCATGAAATATTTATTTTTATTATTTTCAGAAAAAAAATAAGTGATTCTCTATGGCTTCAAAATTTCACTAAATCCTAATAGTACTGTTTTTCAACTATTAGTTAAGACCAAATGTTGAATTTTTTTTGTTACTTAAAATCTATGAAATATATACAATTTATCTTCAAAACATTGTTGCAAATTACCCTTTGGCTAAATTGGCCATTAGAATTTGAGGCTCAATGAAACCTATAATCATTTATATTAGTTCATATGCATGTGAACTTGACAAAGGAAATTAAATATTCATGTTGCAAGTAATATTTTTAGAATCTTGGCTTCCATAAATTTTCTGCTTGGTCATAATTTGGTCCTGCCCTTGTAACATACTCAAACACTATCTATGATCCTTTTGTTGTCTATCAATAATATCTATTCCTTTCAAGCTTCATCTTTACTTCTGGCTGGTACAGCTTATCACTTGACATAGGAAATATTTTTGTTGGCATAATTTCAGATTTCAGATTTATTGACCGAATATATACATGACATCACATACAACTCTGAGATTTTTTTTTCCTGTGGGCCAGGCAGGATTGCCACTTCTACTGGTGGTGCAAAAAAAAACTGTACACAGTGTACACATGTAAGCAAATAAGTGCAATATAAACAACTGATTGGCAAAACAGAGAGGAGAGAGGAAAAAAAACAATAAAATGCTCAAGTAAGAGTCCTTAAATGAGTCCCTGATTGAGTTTGTTGTTGAGGAGTCTGATGGTGGAGGGGTAGGACCTGTTCGTGAACCTGATGATGCAAGTCTTGTGGTCCCTATACCTCTTTCCTGATGGTAGCAGTGAAAACAGTGAATGTGTTGGGGGTTGCGGATCTTTGATAATGCTGCTGCTCTCTGATGGCAGCATTCTCGATGATGGGAAGGGGTTTGCCTGTGTTGTCCTGAACTTTGTCCACTACCTATGGTGGGGTTTTACACTTGGGGGATTTGGTAACCCCCATACCAGACTGTGATGTAGCCAGTCAGCATAGTTTCCACCACATATCTGTAGAAATTTGCCAGAGTTTCCAATGTCATTCCAAACCTCTGAGGAGGTAGAGGCACTAACGTCCTTTCTTCACAATCCCATTACTGTGTTGGCATCAGAAGGATCCTCTGAGAATAATGACTCCCAAGCAGGGTTGATTTTAAGTCAATTGGACCAATTGCTCCCAATTGGGCCCTGCACTTAATGGAGCCCCACACTAGGGTAATATCTACTCTAGTATTGTCAAATACACACAACAACACATTGCAACATACATCTAATTTTATAGAGGACAGCAACGATTTTAATTTCTTCTGAATTCTTAAAAAGTCAGTAGTGTTTGTTTATACTTTGAATTTTTTTTTACTGTACAGTGGAATAATGACTTCAAAAATACTGGATTGCCCAAGATAATGAAGTTTTTAAAACTCAGTGGAAATTTAGATTTAGTGCCACTGATGCTCAAGTTTTGAACATGTGCATTAATGACACATTTAATGTCAACAAACATTGCGGTGTCATTTTTAGCTCTGATTCCATGGTGTAAACAAGCTACACGCATACTTTTAATATTTTGTTGTATTATTTTTAAGATTCTGTGGTTCCTGTAAATATGAGAAAAAGACTAAGGGATGTCGGAAGAAAATATTTAAGTTGTAGTAAGAAGAGGGCTACAGCCAAGGCAAAGAAAAAACCTGAAACAGAAAAGGGGAAAGGTGCATTAGAAAAGTATTTCAGTAGTCCTACCTCAGAAAATGCAGAAAAGCAAGTGGAGACACCACACAATAATGTGATAACACTGAAGTAAGCCAGTCTGAGGAAGTTATGCAAGACAATCAAAGTGTGAATTTATTTAAAGTGATATCAGCCATTTGGAAAATGTCGAATTTGACAAATAAGGAAACTCGCCTGTTGACATGAATGCTGGTGCCTGTGACGCAAGGGAGAAATGGAATTCAAATTCTATCCATCCTGTATAATTAACAGGTGATCCTGAAATATGGCCAGAAATTATGTCAGAGTGTCAGGGATTATTTAGTGAAAAAAGGACCACCTACAATTATTGTAGAAGATTTCCCCAAAGATGAGAGTGGATCACGTTTATCAAAATTTCACTGCAAAAGAAAACACCCAAATGGTGAAATTGTGGATCGTCCGTGGCTAACGTATTCGGTATCAAGTGATAAAGTCTTCCGTTACTGCTGCAATGTTTGCACTTGCAACTTGTGGTTTTAATAACTGGCCAAACATTCATACAAGACTAGCTGACCTTGAGAACTCCAAAAAGCATTTGCAAGCTATGCTCAGTTGCTGTGAACTGCAGCAAAGATTATCTGCTGAAAAAAATACTATTGATCTAGAAAAACTAATCAGACAAGAAGCAAAACAGTGGGATCAAGTGGTTTTGTAACTCTTCATTTTTAAAAGGTAATCGACACATTTTCTTTGTTTACTTGTAGGCCTAAATGTATGCAATTTTACATTAAAAATGTGCTTAAATCCATTTGGTCCATTAACTCACATACACTTGTTAAGCGTAAATTTTGATTGTTTTCCATTCTACCATAGAGACATAAAGTCTATAATAAACTTTATTTATATCTCTAAGATTCTACAGACCTTGGCTGTGAACCTGAGGCCCTGAAAAAAATGTTTCCAATTGGGCCCCACACCTCCTAAGGCTAACCCTGCTCCCAAGAACTTAAATTTGCTAACCCTCTCCACCTCTGATTTCCCCAATGATCACTGGACTGTACATATCTAGTTTTCTCTTACTGAAGTCAATAATCAGTTCCTTGATTTTGGTGACATTGGGAGGTTATTGTTCAAGTCAGACATGCTCAATGGTCAAACACCATCCCTCGAGGACTTGTCTTGAATTTAGTCAGAAGGCAGTCATCAAGAAAGGGCAGCGTGCTTTATATTTTATCACAGCTACATCTGTATTATTGGAAAAAAAACTGAAACATCACAGGTTGAATTTGCAAATGCCTTGTACTGTGCAGCACTTGTGCAGTTCTGGGCAAATTTTGGACCACATCGGATGCTGTGATGTACAGCAAGTAGATTAGTGATTCTCAACCTTTTTCTTTGAACTCACTTGCTTGAGTTACCACTTTAAGCAATCCCTACAATGCTCTGTGATTAGTAAGGGATTGCTTAAGGTAGTATGTGAGTGGGAATCACTGCTGTAGACCCAATTGTTACTGAAATATTTTGCCTGAGAAAAAATTGTCATTGGTCCATTTCCTTTGGAGTTATGAACCCGTCCACATAACAAATCAATTAGGTATGATTAAAACAGTGGTTTTCAAGCTTTTCTTTCCACCCACATACCACCTTAAGCAATCCCTTACTAAATTACAGAGCACCTATGTCATAGGGAATACTTAAAGTGGTATGTGGATGGAAAGAAAAAGGTTGAGAACCACTGAAGTAGATTTAAACAATTATCATACACTGATTGACTAGAATTGGCATGGATCTTGTGCAAAAGGGTTTCAAGATGTTCCCAGTTCATCTCACATAGACTTTTCTTGTTAAAACAATAGCCAATCATTATCATTCCATTCTCAAGGGAGCACAGTTTAATGTGTGCCTTGAAATATTTATATACAGCTAAATGATGAGTAATTGTCAAATGAAGACTGATTAGCAAGATTAGAAATATTTTCTAATCTTTTTCTAAATTTATCACATATTTACCAAACTATCTGATCAAATGAGAATACTTTCTGTCTGGAAGATAGTGAGATTAAAATAAAGGAAATGAGCAAACCAATAAAAGAAAACACATCTCCAGTAGCCATAGTAACAACATAGGCCAAGACACAGTGGATAATTTATACCTTGACAATGTAAGTGGTGGTGATGAAAGAGCACAGTTAAACTTACCCAATTTTATTTCCAATCAAAATAAGAAATAATCCTTGTGGTGCCAACTTTCAAATTATATGTGGCTGTAGAATTGCAGCATTCTTTGAGATACTCTGTAAATATGTAAATCCCTCAAATTGCTGCAGAGATTTCAGGGCAACATTGTTGCATATTCACTTGCAGGCATCTATAATACCACCTCAAAGATCTCAAGCCACCCTTTTCTATTCCAATAATTCCCTTTAGAAAGAAAGCCCAGAAAAGTATAAGATCCAGACCGCTGAAACTGAAGAACATTAGGCCGGTACACAAAGTCCTCAGCTTACAATAATAGTTCACAACTGCTGGAATTCATAAATAAACAAAAGCAGTGCATGAGAGATGATCAAGGAAACAGCTGTGATGGGAAGACAAGCAGGCAAGGGAAGAGTGGCCAACAACTGGCCTCAGTGACCAAACAAGGAATCTTCTTTTGTTCCATCTCTGCTCAGCTTGACCCAGACCTGTTTGTTGCCACTCACGGGGAGGGGGCATGCGGTGTGGCTGAGAAAAGGTATGCAGAGGTATCCTATTCCCGCCTGCAACCCCACATCCACTGGTAATTCCATCCCCATCCATCCCACTGCTCCCCAAATGCTTGAGCATGCGTATGGCGTGCCCAGAATCAAGTGTTCAGCCTCGCTGGATTATAGCCAGCTTGCTTCTTGTAATTCCACTCCCTATTTTACTTCAAGTATGTCTTCACTCATCAATTTTGCTAAATTATTTATCCATTATTCCCTCCCAAACTTCATCCAAGTCTGAGGTAAGAGCTTGATTAATGTATTGAAAACATGGGAAAAGGACAAATGGTAAGACAATACAGACCAGCCATCTCACTGATCCAGAGCACACACAGCATCCCAGAAGTAAAGTTGTTCAACCAATTGAATTAGCTCTGAAAACACAAGCTTATATTTTGCTGCTTTCTGATCTTTTGTTCCTAGGCTTGACACATAATTTCTTCCCCTCTGCCATCAGATTTATGAATGGGCAAAGAACCACAGACAATACCTCCCTTCCTCTTATTTTCTTACACTATCTATTTATTATTGAAATGTAATTTATACAGTATTTGCACTATAATGCTGTTGCAAAACAACAAATTTCATGATGTTCATGACAATAAATTCTAATTCTGTTTACTAGATAATCCTTTTCTTAATAAATTACCTCAAACATATATGTGATGACGCCAGTTCTCTTCAGATTCTTTCCAGTGAAAAAGAGAGATGAAAAAATAAAACATGCAAGTCTGCAGACACTGTGGTTGAAGTAAGAGCACAATGCAGGTCAAACAGTGTACTTCATAGAGCAAAGTTACATAACCATTTCTGAGAGTGAGGAAAATGGCCTTACTATTTCTTGTTTTAGTGGAAGATTTTTCCCCCTGAACTTAAATATGTCAAAAATAAATGCCTTACATTTTAGAAATACTTTCATTGGTTGAATGTCATGCAACCAGTGATTGGACTGATTTAGAAATGCAATGTCAGTCACACAGCAATCCCTTGACCTCTCCAAGTGATCTGGATCTGCTTTTGAACTTCACTGTAATCAGAATACATTGCGTTCACTGACAACTGAGTTTACTTGTTCCAGGAGCCACAAGTTTTCACCTGCCCTTTCTAATACAGAGCACACATATTTAAAGGTTTTATTTAGAATAAATACTCTTTGTAGATCAATGTGAATTTCTATTTTTAATTCTAGAATATGGAATTGTTCTGAATTTTGGCATACACAATTCACAAGAGCAATAACTACAGATGAAAAATTTGACACGTGGACCAGATAAAATATTTCTAAACTATATTGCTATTCCAGTGTGCCCACTGTCTCAACGCCAGGTATGTGTGTACTAACACAGCAAACCAAACTGTAGGAAAATGTCCTGAGTGAGGGTGATTGTTTTGTTGATGAGAACTGATAGATTACCAATCTAATGTTTCTTCCAGGACCGTGCAAGAAATGTTGCATATTTTAATGCCTTTTGACTGTAGCATAATTAATGGAGAACTGTTCAAACTAACCCTAAATTCTGTGAAAAAATGTCCTAAATAATCCAATGGGATATAAAGTTATCGTGTTCGAGAGTTCTACAGTACGGAAACAGGCCCTTTGTTACGACCTACAAACATAATGCGTTGTCTTTAGTTTTCCTCATGACACCTCCCAATCCCACCTGCCAAGTGTAAGGTAAAACATCATGAGATGGGAATGTGTAGGGAGTTACCCCGTACAGGGCAGTAACAAGAAGGGGAGGTGTCCTTGTACTCCTGTTAGGTAAAACATCATGAGATGGGAATGTACAGGGCTGTAACAAGATGTAAATGCATCCTTGTACTTACAAGATAAGAGAGACATTGATGGATTGAGAGGCAGGAAGCTAGCAGGGAAAGGATAGCAACAGTTTTAGTCATTGGACAAGTAATGATATGATGATGTTCTAAGCACATATCCAAGGGTATAAAAAATCACCATTTTGCTGATAACGGCAGAATGCATTCTCCGACTAACATGGTTGGTCGCAAGTGTTACAATCCGGTAATAAAGAACAAAGAACCCTGATTTCGACTCAGCCTGGTGTTTGTCTCACTCATTCATGAACAAAGCAGACCTAACACAAGTGAGACGTTAACCTAATAAGTTTCACATGATTTTCTGTCTCCATTACAAAAGTAAAATAAAGAAACTGTGACAAGCACACTGAGTTTTGCAACCTTAGTCCAGAGTCAAAAATTAAATATCCTGTCAGTCTTGAGACGTCAACCATAGCTGTATTCTTCTAGGTCATTATGGGTAGTTGGCAAAATAAGTGGAAATGGTCACACAGGTGCTCCAAGAAGTACTGTTTAAAATATTTTGATGTGGCAGAGTACATCTGGATGCCATGCATCAAAATCACAGACATGGGTTAATAAATCTGCAGCAAGAAGTCAGAGCTTTATTATCGGCTTGCTGAAGTCAAGATGACTGTATACTCTGCTTTCAAAATCCCTCCAGACTCTCAGAAGAATATCAGGCCAGAAATTATCTGCATGACTCAGATTTGGTTATGTGTCCAACTGTGACAAGATACGACCTGTGCAGCAGCGAAGGGAACAACTGGCTCTTCGAAAATATGTGCTGAGGAGCTGAAATCCTGTGACCTATACTTGGGCTATATTCTTTTTTAATTCTTGCAAAAAAAGTTTAAAAAATTATTGATACGAAAGATTCATGTTTCTGATCATCTACTCTATGAAAACCAATTTTAAAACAATGTTATATTGAATCAATCCATGCTCATACCAGTGTAGCAGACTGCAACAGGGATTTTATCTGAAGCCTGAACCTGTAAATTTGAGTCAGGTGGCTCAAGCAGTTGGAGTTGAAAAGCTCAGATCAGCAAGAAGCTGATTGGGCAATAATGATCAAGTGATCCAGGGAACATGTGCTGCAGGGTGGTATCAATTCACTTCAATTCAGCAGGCTAGGGAGATTGGTACTATTGACTGGAGCTCCACACAGTAGTGAGTAGAAAATTTACAACTAATTCATTATTTCTACATCAGCTAAAATGGAATGTCCTATAGTTACATGGGCACCTAGGGCATTTAATGATAATCACTGGAAATCAAAGTTTGGTTTCTGACCATTGAAGAGGTCCTAGCAGATGTTATAACATCTTTCAGTAGTTGACACAAGAAAAATGTGCAAGTGGGAGAAGACCATCAGGCTGAAATTGATAGCTGGAATCCAACACTAAACCCTGTCTTGTCAGTGTGCAATTAACAAGGAGTGTGAAAGAAGAGATCTCAAAGAAAATTTTAAAATAGCTGTACATGTAGAATGAATTAAAACACAATGGGAATCCAATAACATGATGCCTTTAGTATTTCTGAGTTTTGTTTCATTTTTTTATACTAAACGCCATCTTATTTAAAGGTACATTCTAGAGCCGAGAGGTTCCGTTATATTGTCACTGAATTATTTTGCGAGCGCTCCCTACACACTTCCTTTGACCACTTTCCCACAGGCATCTCTTGCAAATAAGCCACGTGAATAAATCAGTAACTGATCTATTTGTTTTCCTCCGTCTTGCTTCTTAAATATTTTACAAATATGTTCTGGTATCAGTTCTATTATTCAGTGGCATAATTAGCTACATTTGAAGGTTCTCATTTGACTAATGTATATACAAAGATAATATGTAGTTAACTCTATTTTTTAGGCTTAATATATTTTAAGAGAAATTTACCCCACAAACTTACAAATGTACCTTTCTAAACTGTGTGTGTGTGTGTGTGTGTGTGTGTGTGTGTGTGTGTGTGTGTGTGTGTGTGTGTGTGTGTGTGTGTGTGTGTGTGTAAAAGAAAAATATGAGCACCCCATTTGCAACTTTTTAAAAAAAGAATGATTGCAATAATTCCAATTTTGAATGCTTTCTACTTTACTCCAACATTATTAAAAAATCTTAACTGCAAAACCAAATTGAAATTTATCAAAGGGATCAGGGTTTATCATGGTATAACATTCAAGTATTTTTAAAGAATTAAAAATTTAGACTTCTGATACCATGATATAACAAAGGAATTGTTATTGATGTAGAGAACTAGTTGTCTGCTATTGGTTACATGTGTTTACTCTCATGTTTATAACCAAGGCTATTGAAATTTTCATGATGTATTACTGTGGAAGAAGCTATTTTATATACTGAGTTCAGTGTTACACCAGAGAGTTTTGTTTGCATTCCTATATATTCATTTTTAAAAATCCCTGAGTAATAAATAAATAAAAGTCTGGAGGTACTTATTGTCCATAGATACTTGTTTGCATTTATAATATTCAATCTTGAAATGTTATGTCCTAAATGTTCCATTTGGACTTAACCATTGTTTAAAAAACACAAAGGGATTTTAGGTTTCAGATTTGGAAATGATTAATAGTGATTTGTAACTCTGAGCTTTTTGTGAGATGACTGTGGGAAGGTAATGACAGGAAGGGAGAATGAAAGCTCGAACATTTTAATCAAGCAGTTTCGTGCAGCCTATCTCTTCCCCCATCAGTTGATGAGAGACACATCCTAACAACAACAACACCACTTTCATTTCATTGACTAACACAGAGTAAGGAAGTCAGGCTTTTACATTTACTCTTTATAGAAACACATTGCTATTAATAAAAATTCAGCTGCAAAGTAAATGATAAGTTGAAAATATGTTTTGAAATAGCAGATAAAAGTGCAGACCAATCTGAAACTTGAAACTGTTTCTGAAAGTTGAGATATAAATTGAAGTCTTGCTCAATAAAAGGCCTCCATGTCGTGGGATCAGAAAATTAGTTTCTCTAAATCAGGGCTCCAGAAACTTTTTAGATCATCAACCCCTTCAAGGGATATGATTCCTCATTGACTCCCAAGCCATGGAATCCTAGCACTAGTTGGTGGTGGGGGGGGGGGGGGGGGTTAGTGGCAGTGCTGAATGATGGGGAGTGGGTTCTAATGAAGGTACAAAGAACACATGCATCTTTCTCCTATGTTCCATCTGTCAAAGGCTGAAGTCAAATACAACATGGTGGCCATCAAGACCCGCTCTCGTGAGAGGTTGGAAACCACTGCCATAGGCACTATTTTCCATTGATCTGCCCATGCTTTCCATCACAAAAATTCAATTGACCCCCCCTCCCCCCACTGGCATTATAGACCCCCTTTCAAAACCCTGGCATTTATCAACCCCTTGGATAGTTCCATCGAAACCCTCCCATACCCCCCACCCCCCAGGAGTCAATATCGACCTCTTTGGAAACACCTGCTCTAAATCTTGACTGAAGAAAAATTAAAACTCGGTATTGATGGTGCATTATTTAAAACTTTTATCATTCCTGTACTGTATGGATTCATTTGCAAACCATCTACCATATCTGATCTTTCCTGACAGCAGACACATACTAATCCTATATGCAGTATCTAACCCTTGGTATCGGTAGTCAACGTGTCATGGCCAAGATGAATTGGTGTGGGGAAAAAATGGTTATTTTGGCACGAACTTCTAGATACCTGGTCTAAGAAGTTAAAATGTCCGTAGGATTTTTCCCCTGCTGATTGTTCAAGTTACCTTTCCCTCAAGTGGTCAAAATGTTTGCCAGCACATAGATAAAGTATAAAGTTGCCCAGTCAGTGAAATTCAGATGCCCAAATCCTCTGCAACCTTTCTTTGATGTGAATTGGTGATCTGATTTGCATCACACCCAATTTTACACCTTACCCAAATTAAAATATGCCAAATGTCAGTTCTTTAGGTTGGAACAATGACTGCCCTAAAGACTTTCCTGTTGTGTTCAAAGATATTGTTCTCTTTCATAAGTTAAACATGGAATAACTCTGAATAATTTAAGGCACTGTTAGATAGATTCTAGTTATACAAGAGGGCGAAATGTTTATGTGGATAGCTGAAATAGGTGGTTGGTTGAAATCAGATGATTACTATCTTACCATGTGATAGAGCAATTGGAAGGGGTTATTCAATGGCCTTCTTGCCTGCAATCTCAAATTCGTTTATTATCATCTGACTGTATATATACAGTGAGGTGAAACAGCATTTCTCCAGACCATAATAAACATAAACATTTTATCTTAAATAAATATGTATATATTTCAGAATAATTTGCTCATTTCATTTAGAGGGATTATTAAAACAGGATAGATCCAACCTTCAGGATTGTGTGCTCATTTCCCAAAATAATAGGGTAACGGCACTCTCTGTCCTCAAACCAAACGTAAAATGACAAACATTCCGCCAACTGAAAGTACCATATATCTTAAAATAATACCTCTCCCTTCAATGGACACTGTGAGACTGACCGTGTTCCTCCAGCATTTCTGTGTGTTTTTATTTACAATCACAGCATCTGCAGAATTTCATGTTTCACTTCCTTAAAATGATGTTGTTCAAGAAAGAGAAAAATATCAAAATGATCCGTTGAAGTAAACTTTAAGATATTTCAGAAAGGTATAAAGCTCAGGAAAAGAAAATCAGACTTAAGGCAAATTGAGAGTCCATTTTTAATTAGAATAAAAATATGCTTAAATAGAAAAATTGTATGTATTCCTGGTTGGCATGATCTTTCCACATGTTTTGATAACCACCATGTTAATAATGTGTCTCTTCACTCCTGCCTTTCAGACATTACTGCATTCAAGGGATGTTTCACCAGTGTGGAAAGGAAACCTCAGACTGCCAAAACAGTTATCATTCTCACCAGTTTCCTTTCACATTGATGAAGAATGTATAAGCATTATCTTATGGAGCCATCATCTGCAACAATCCCTTATCTCCTTGTCTGGTGTGACACAAGTACAATGAATTTGTAGAGACCAAAGTAAAAACGTAAAGTGAAGCGGCATTCTGATGTGAATAAAAACACCCTCAGGTATAAAAGGTTAATTTCTTACTGCAGATCACCAGCAAAAGTATCCTGATTTTTCTCCAGCAGTTTGTTTCATGCTCCATATTCCAACATCTGCATTCTCCTGTGTCTCCATCACACACAAAAAAAAAATCTTTTTTTTAAGCCTGGTGCTGAATTGTAATACCTTAAAAGCCTTATTTGCCAAAATTGTCATTTTTTAAATTTGAAAGTGATGGGAAACCGATAACACAAATGGAAAAATGTTTTATTTGGAAAGCACCTTTTTATGCTGAAATACTCCACGTGATAATCTCAATCCATCTAACAGAAACCAGAAGGGAGTTACCCTTTGACAAGATGCTCCCTTCTTATAGTCTCCAAGTGTAACTGCTGTCTGAACAAAGGATAGCACACCTAGTGCCCAGCATCTGACCACAGTGACTTGCCACTGGGGGAAACTGGTGCAAAGTTGAACATTTGGAGATGAAACGTGCCCAATGGAAAAAATGTATCCCTTCTTGCCCGAGGCCCCCACTCCCATCCATCTAATCACAATCTCTCTCATGACAAACATCTTGAAATAGACAAATTCCTTTTTGCTAGACACTGATTTTTTTTTTATTCATGCCAGCTGGCTCCTGCAACTTGGTATTTTGCTCACTCCTGCCTGCTATCTGTGGCTTCCGTTTTGGCCAAATAACTTACCACAAGGTATCTGGAAGGTATCTCAAACTCTCAAGCAGCCATCTCAGATGGCACCCCACATAAATTTCCAGGTGCCGCAGTTACTTTAGAAGTGTCATATGACACCATGAGATCAGACCTATGATAGAGAGTTGAATGGCCAGCAATACTACGTCTATCAAATCATCTTTGAGGTGCTTGGGGAACAGAGTGGATGGGGTTTGGGACTAAGCAACAGGTAACTATGCAAAATCGGAGGCAAACTTGACATTGTCTCATAGCTGTTTTCCTCAATGACTCTGACAAAAGGAGTTCTTCTCAGAAGATGCATTGAGAAATTGTTTTGGAGGTTTGGAAGTGGTACAGCTAGCAGAGCTGTGTCTCATAGCTTTGACTATCCAGCTTTAGTCCTGACTTCTTTTGCTGTCTGTGTGGAGTTTGTATCTACTGCCTGTGACCGTGTGGGCTGGTAGGTTCATTAGCTGATGTAAGTTGCCTCTGGTATGAGGCCTCTAGTTGAGTGGAAGAATATGGAAGAACTGATGGAACAAGGAAAGAATAAAATGTATTGAGTGTAATGTCAATATAAACGAATGCATGAGGGTCAGCATTAGATTCAATGAGCTGGAGGGCCACGTTGTACAACTTTGTATCTCTAAGGCTCTATGATGCCAAGTTGCTACACCTATGTACTTTCCCTTTTCTGATTGGTCCATCGATATCCAAGTGCACAGGGGCAGGCTCACTCATTGGCAGAACAGGTAGGATACTGATCAAGAGATGGGAACAAGAATGGAGAAGTGAAAGAGCTTTGATTCAATCCCACAACTTCAATCTCCCTATCACTCACTCATGGCTCTCCCACATTTCACTGGTGGCAATGTGTTACTGAGTGTCTTACGTGGGTTTGCAGATCCTGGACAGTCAAACCTAAGGTATTATCTATCCAATTTAAAATGGCAGTCATGGTCTGCTGACATCAATGGATTCTGGCATGAATTCGTCATTTTTACATTTTATTCTCCATTCTTTCCTTGGACTAAGGCACCATCACAAAGGCCTGCAGCATTATGCCACTCATCCTTGAGAAAGAATCCCCCAATTTCTCTGTAGTTGAGAAACTTGCCAATATATTGCCCTTCTTCTACTCCTGCTCTGAAGTTTGCAGCCAGCTGGGAAATCAGAACCCTTCACTGTTTTCACTGTCTCCATCATCTGACTTTGCTTTTGCTCAAATTGCCTCCAATTTGAGATACAAGCCTCATCACCATGGACCAACTCCACAGCTGTGGTAAGGTATTTCCCCATTGGAAGGTTACAGATATGAATTAAGACTACTAGGTTTTTAAATTGTCTATAGGCAGATATTCATATTTTACTCACTCACCGTTGCATTCATCCTTGGATCAGATTTGTATGTAATGATGCAAAAGGAGACAATTCTGTTATGACCCAGATGTAAGAACCTTATGTTACTGAAAAGCAGATATCCAATCATTCTTGTATATCGAGGTCTGTCTGCTAGCTAATTGCAGAGCCATCTTTTTTTATCCGCCTCTATATTCTAAGGTCTCTTACACTGCGAAGAGAGATATAAATGTATGAATGTGAGCAAAAGCATCTATTGAATAGAAAGGTGAAGAATATTTTTATATAAATAGGGTCTGTGAAGGATAGTTTCAGCATTGTGTAATGATGAAGTTCAATGTTGGTGATGGCTGGGCAGGTGAGAATGGAAGTCGATTTCCAATGAATTTCCCTTCCTGGATCATCACAGGAGGAGAACAGGTGGGTCACGGTTAGGAGAGGGAAGAGGAATAATAAGGTGGTAGAGAGGACCCCTATGGCTGTGCCCTTCAACAAAAGGTACTTCTCTTTCAACAGGTACTTCTCTTTGGGTACTGTTGGGGGAAACAGCCCAGCTGGGGAAAGTGTCAGTGGCTGTGCCTCTGGCACTGGGTCAGCCTCTGAGGCTCAGAAGGGTAGGGAAAGGAAGAGGAGGGGAATAGTCATAGGGGACCCAATAGTCAGGAGTACAGACAGGGGATTATGTTGCCAGAGCAAGGAGAACCAGATGGTGGTTTGCCTCCCTGGTGCCAGGGTCCGGGATGTTGCTGCTTGAGTCCAGGACATCCTAAAGGGAGAGGGAGATGAGACAGAAGTCGTGGTACATGTAGGTACTAATGACATAGGGAGAAATAGAGAAGAGATCCTGAATAGGGAGTACAGGGAGTTAGGTAGAGAGTTAAAAAGGACCGCAAAGGGAGTCATCTTGGGATTACTGCCTGTGCCACATGACAATGAGAGCAGGAATAGAATGAGATGGAGGATGAATACGTGGCTGAAGGGGTGGAGCAAAGGGCAGGGATTCAAGTTTGTGGATCACTGGGACCATTTTGGGGGTAGGTGTGACCTGTACAAAAAGGACAGGTTGCATTTGAACCCCAGGGGGACCAGAATTCTGGTGGGGACATTTGCTAGGGTTACTCAGGAGACTTTAAACTAGAATGGCTGGGGGAAGGGAACCAAATGCAGGAGAACAGCAAGGAGAAGGTTAGAGTGCAATCAGAGAAAGCTTGTAGACAGTGTTTGAGGGGGGAAAGGCAGGTGATAGAAAAGAAGGATGCTCTATACGAAGATGGACACAGGTCGATTGCAAAAAATCATAAGAGAGGTGTTGGTAAAGATAGGGGCAAACAGGAAGTAAAAAGTGGGAAATCTCTAAAATGAATATATTTTAATGCTAGGAGCATTGTAAGGAAGGTGGATGAGCTGAAGGTATGGATTGACACTTGGAAGTATGATGTAGCAATTAGTGAAACATGGTTACAGGAGGGATGTGACTGGCAGCTAAATATTCCTGGATTTAGTTGCTTTAGGTGTGATAGAACTGTGGGGGCAAGAGGGGGTGGGGTTGCACCACTTGCTAGAGAAAATATTACAGTGGTGCTTAGGTGCAATAGAAGGCTCTTCCAGGGAGGCTATTTGGGTGGAATTGAGGAATGGGAAATGGGAAGTTACAATTATAGGGGTGTATTATAGACCACCGAATAGGGAACGTGAATTAGAAGAACAAATTAGTAGGGAGAAAGCAGATATTTGTAATAAGCACAGGGTAGTGATTGTGGGGGATTTTAATTTTCTGAATATTGATTGCAAAACCCATTCCATGGAAGGGCTGAATGGATTGGAGTTTGTAAAATGTGTGCGGGATAACTTTTTACATCAATATGTGGAGGTACCAACTAGAGAGGGAGCTGAGTTGGATTTACTGTTGGGGAATGAGATGGGTCAGGTGACAGAGGTATGTGTGGGGGAGCATTTTGGGTCCAGTGATCATAGTGTCATTAGCTTCAAAGTAATTATGGAAAAGGATCGGTTTAGGCCCAGAGTTGAGGTTTTTGAGTGGGGAAAAGCTAGGTTTGAGGAGATGCAAAAGGATTTACAAGGGGTGGATTGGGACAATTTGTTTTCTGGGAAGGATGTAATAGAGAAATGGAGGGTCTTTTAAAGGAGAGATTTTAAGAGTACAACATCTTTATAAACCTGTTAGGTTGAAAGGTCAGGTCAAAAGTTTGAGAGAGCCATGGTTCTCAAGGGATATTAGAAACTTGGTTCGAAAAAAGAGTACTACAATAAATATAAGAAACAGGGCAAAAAGATGTTTGGGTACTATATTGAATGTAACAAAGAAATTAGAAAAGCTAAAAGAAGGTATGAGGTGGCTATAGCAAGCAGGGTGAAAATAAATTCAAAGGGTTTCTACAAATATGTAAATAGCAAAAGGAAAGTGAGAGATAAAATTGGTCCAATAGAATGGATAAATGTGTGTGGAGCCAAAAGAGTTGGGGGAGGTCTTGAACAATTTATTTTCCTCAGTATTTACTGAGGAGAAGGATATTGAACTGTCCAGGGTAAAGGAAGCAAAGGGGGTAAATATGGAGACTATAGTGATTAAGAAAGAGGTAGTACTGGAGCTTTTGAAACATATAAAGGTGGATAAGTCTCCAGGTCCTGACAGGATTTTCCCCAGGACCTTGAGAGAAGTTAGTGAGGAAATAATGGAGGCTCTGGCAGTGATTTTCAAATGTCATTAGAGACAGGTATAGTGCCAGAGGATTGGCATGTTGATGTGGTTACCTTGTTTAAGAGCCAGCCTAGCAATTATCAGCCTGTAAGTTTGATGTCTGTGGTAGGTAAATTGATGGAAAGCATTCTTAGAGATAGTATATATAAGTATATGGAGGGACAGGTCTGATCAGGGACACTCAACACGGATTTGTGCGTAGATGGTCGTGTTTGACCAATCTTGTTGAATTTTTTTGAAGAGGAGACTAGGAATATTGATGAGAGTAGAGGAGTGGATGTTGTCTATATGGACTTCAGTAAGGCCTTCGATAAGGTTCTGCATGGGAGGTTAGTTAGGAAGGCTAAGTCTTTGGGTATTAATTTGAAGATAGTCAAATGGATTCAACAGTGGCTGGAAGGAAGGTGCCAGAGAGTAGTAGTGGATAATTGTTTGTCAGGATGGAGACCGGTGGCAAGTGGTGTACCTCAGGGTTCGGTATTGGGACCATTGCTGTTTGTCATATATATTAATGATCTGGAGGATGGGGTGGTAAATTGGATTAGTAAATATGCAGATGATATTAAAATAGGGGGAATTGTGGATGATGAAGAGGGTTTTCAAAGATTGCAGAGGGATTTAAACTGCTTAGAGGAGTGGGCAGAAAGATGACAGATGGAGTTTAATGCTGATAAGTGTGAGGTGCTTCATTTTGGAAAGAATAATGAAAGCAAGACATATGTGGCAAATGGGAGGGCATTGAAGAATGCAGTGGAGCAGAAAGATCTAGGAATAACAGTCCATTGTTCCCTGAAGGTAGGAGTGCATGTGGATAGGGTGGTGAAGAAGGCCTTTAGTATGCTTGCCTATATAAATCAGTGCATAGAATATAGGAGTTGGGAAGTAATGATGAAACTGTACAAGGCATTAGTGAGGCCATATTTAGAGTACTGTGTGCAGTTCTGGTCACGGATTTATAGGAAGGATATTAACAAGCTAGAAAGAGTGCAGACAAGATTTACAAAAATGTTGCCTAGGTTTCAGCATCTGAAATGCAAGGAAAGATTGAGCAAATTAGGTCCTTATTCCTTGGAATGTAGAAGACTGAGAAGAGATTTGATAGAGGTGTTTAAGATAATGAGAGGGATAGATAGAGTTGATGTGAAAAGGCTTTTCCCATTGAGAGTAGGAGAGATGGATACAAGAGGTCATGGGTTGAGAGTTGATGGGCAAAGGTTTAGGAGTAATATGAGGGGAAACTTCTTTACTTAGAGAGTGGTTACTGTGTGGAAAGGGCTTCCGGGAAAGGTGGTGAAGGCAGGGTCAATTTTGTCATTTAAGAAAGAGTTGGATAAGTATATGGATGGGAGGGGGATATGGGCAGAGTGCTGGTAAGTGGGATTAGAGGAGGGTACTTGGATCAGTGCAGACTCAAAGGGCCAAATTGGCCTGTTTCTGTGCTGTAATTGTTATATGGTTATATGTTATATGGTTTATCTTCAATGCTCTCTATTCTACAAAAACTATCTTCAGTCTGACTTGTTGCACACTGGATATATTTTATTGGGTGGACATTGGAAGGTCTATAATTATTATAACACAGATGTGGGAACAATAAATACACCTTCATGGTGAGAGAGGCCCGGTGGCTTGAGTTAAGAGGGAAAATTGATGAAGTTGAGATGATGGTGCATATTTCCTTTTCCTGATTTCATAGAATTGTTAAATTCACTTGCTTAAGGTTTAAATTTTGGAAAGGGCTACCCACTTCTTGCTGCTGATGTGTTCAACCTCCAGCCTTCCTGATCCCATTGCTAGATATCTCCCTCGAGCTGAAGGGAAGATAGAGTCCATCAGATCCCTTGATCTAGCATTGAATGAAAAATCATGATGTCCTGAAGCACCCTTGTTACATCTGCTGACCATTTTCACCCTTTTTAAGTTTGGCATCACAACTAGAATTTATCAAGTATCATGCTCTCACTGTGTCTCTAAATTTTGAAATTGAGTTGTTTGCATTCCAATCCCACTTGCAAACCTCAATTGTCACATGATTAAAGTAGTTCTGACAAAAGTGTTGGCAAAAAATGATAATTTCACTGCTTGCTGGTTATCCCTGCACTGCTTTGAAAAGTTAACTTGTTGACTTTTAATTTTCTGGCAAATGCTTGCCTTTTGACATAAACATTAACACACATAAAGGAATTGTAACATGTTGATTATAAATTTAAGTATGGCAGCTGTTGTTGGAAGAGAAATAAAGCAGCCCATGACATTTATTTTCTACTTCCAAAAACAAAGAAATCTGAAGAAATTTAAATGATTTGATTATAGTGTTCAATGGCTTTTATAAGTTGATTAAACTTTAGTTATCTGAACCTCTTAACTAGATTAGTGCTGTGCAATCCAATCCATGCATCAATTATTCTGTAATGTAATCATTATTTTGAAATATATGTACCATAAAACCGCTTAATGTGGGAGGCCTAGAAGTTGATTTGGATCAGCCCTTGTGAAAGGTGTTGCTAAAATGTGATCGGAGAGTGGTTGGGTGGGAGTAGTAGGGACTACAATGGTCTTTGTGACCATAATGAAGCTACATGAAGGTATACATTCCACTAAATATTGTTTTAACAAATAATAATTTTGCTTTGTGCAAATAAATAACTCAATTCAACCTGTGTGAACCTATCTACATTCCAAGAGTTCCAATTTTGGAAAGGTGATGCCAAACTTGTACACAAAAACATGAGCAAAGGTACACAAAAACATGAGCAAAGGGCAAACAATTATTCATCTTTGAATGTTTGCTTTCACCCAATCCCACTGATGCCAGTGCTACATCTTAAGGAATGCTGGTTTCCTCCCATCAGATTAAAATTTTACAGAATATCCCAGAGTAGAATGATTTGCAATCACTAACTTTCTGATCAAATCTAGTCCAGTGGTGTGTTTAAAACGCTTATTGGAACTGAGTAGTTTTGTTAGTTCAAAAGATATTACTTAGGTTTGGCTTGTTCATTGGGTGTTGTTTCCTTTTTGAGGAAACTTTAAGACAAGATTGATAACAAAAGGGAGCCATTTGTAATATTCTGCATCTCTAGCTGCTCAAGATAATCTCCCACTGTGTTGCAGATACTTAGGGTTAGGTTTGAATAGGGTCAAGAGAATGATTTGATGATCAAAACATTGTCTGAAATCTTGATAAAGGCTCCAGACCTGATACATTGACTGGCCATTTCTAACTGTGGATACATATTTGACCTGCAAAGTTCCTCCACTGATTCTTTCTCTACTCAAGATTTCAGCATCTAAATGTTTTGTGTTATTCTATTCATTTAGATTAGATTTATTGCTTATTGTCTTGAGTACCAAGATACAATGAAAATCTTTGTTTTCCCGGCTCTGCCATGGAAAGAGCTATGACTCCCTCTTGGTCCTTTATAGAACAATTCTAGTTCTTATTCTTCCCTCATAGCTTTTCAATTTGTTTCCTTCAAGCACTTATTTTGATTCTTTTATCACCATTCATACAATAAGAACATAATCATTCTCAGGGTAAGGAGGTCCTTCCACACATGTATCTTTGGTCTAATATTTTAAATTTCTAAATTGGGTACAGCTTCTCTCTACTTGACCAACACAAATCAGTCATGATTGTGTATATCCATCTCTCTTGTCTCAACTTTCATTGCTGCAAGGAGACACTTGATTCTCTACTCATGAAGTTGAAATTCTTCATCCCTGGAATTCTCTGCACCTTCTAAATAATGTGGAGACCAGAATTGAACATGGAACTCCAGTTCTTGCATGTTTAGTTTAAAATGATTCAATGTAACCTGTTACTTTTGCACAGTCAGTCTTCATTGATGAAGCCTCCAGACCCATGTGCTTTACCCACCCAACTCTCTTCACTATCCAGCTGTGCAAAAATTGTCAGGTCTCCTCAATCCCACACATTCACTAGAACTATGTCTATCTCTGTACATTCACCCAAAGAGTATAATTTCATAATAATACACATTAAATTTCATCTGCCACTTTTCCTGGAAAGGGAAGAATTCTTCCGGCACATATAGTCGGTTCATTAACTAGCAACTTGAATTTCCAATAGTCAACCCAGAGAAAATATAGGAGCAAGTTTAATGACAATGACAAAGCCTCAATTTTTTTCTGCTGTTGAAAGTAAAACCAGGGACAAAGGTCTTTAGAAAAGTAGATATTCTCTTTTTTTAATCTATGGAACCTGAATGAAATCTCAGTAACACAGCCATCTCCTTGCCTTCATGTTAGTGCTCTGTCAAGGTAGCGAAGACAAACAATGAGTTAGTTTATAAAATAATTTAGACATGCAGCACAATAACAGGCCCTTTCGGCCCACGTGCCGTGCTGCCCAATTATACCCAATTGACCCTCAAACCTCGAATCGTTTTGAACAGTGAGAGGAAACTCACACAGATGTGGGGAGAATATAGATGACACAGGATTTGAATTGCAGTCACTGGCACTGTAACAGCATTGCGCTGACCGCTATGCTGACATGCCAGCCTACTTCCAGATGTAACTAAAATCCAGAGATTTAATGGTATCACATTTGTTTTTTTTTTACTGAGTTTTATCTGATTTTCATTTTAACCTATTAATAATTATGTTCAATAAAACACGTACTATTTTATTTTATTAAGCAAGGACAAATGAGCAAAATTATAAATTTTCTATCAAGTGATTCCAGCTCTATCCTTGAAATATGTCCAAAGTTATTAAAATTTGATCTACATGTGAGTGATCAGAACTTATCTTAGGTTTCTTGTGTATTACCCACTTGAAAGATTTCCTTAGACATTGTACCTCATCTAACTGGATTAAATCAGGAATATTAAGGCAAGATGATCAATAGCTCCAGCCACACAGAAAAGTTACACATACAAACCAATTCGGTCCATTTTTGATTTTTGTCAAAATTTTTTCCAATGAGATAAAAAAGTAAATTTTACATTGCACCTTATCATTTGTTCCAAAAGCTGCCAAAGTGCTTTCCTACCAACTGTTCTGCACTGTAAAGCTTGCTGTTGGTGAGGAAACTGCTATGGTTACTTGACATTCAGAAATATCCCACTATCAACAGTAAGGTTAATAACCAACTGCTTGTGATTCAGCAGGTCGAGAGAGGCATCCTGGCCAAATGGATTTGGAGAAACTTTGGCCAGATTGAAGCTCGTTGTGGGGTGTTTGAAAGGAAAGCCTTAGGCCCAACAAAGAGCAGCTCACCATGTGCTAAATTATCACTGCTCTGATGCCTTCACTCACTGAGTGCATCAGTGATCTCAACATGGGATCCATTGCCTTTGTTTTCATATTTTATCCCTGGCATTATCCTTGCATGCAACATCAAAAATTATTTGTCTTAATAATATTTTCGCCAAGCAAGCTGCAGTTCAGCAATTTGGAAGCAAATCTTACTAATGATCAACATGGTAACATAGGTCACTCTTAATTTTGCATGAATGTTAGTGTCATGTTGAAACTATGTACTAAAAGCGAGGCAAGCCATCGTACTAGTTGAAGCTACCTTGCCCAATTAATTTGGTTACCGTTAGCTTTCAAAGTTTTGTTCAGCTCTATTTCATACAAAAGGATAGTACATGAAGTAATGGGGCCCATTAAATCAAAATAGATGCTGAGAGCACTTTTAAGGAACTAAATGAAATATGTGGTGATAAAAAAAATGGATGAATATTGAAGATATGAATAAAGCTGGCTGAACTTTAAATAATTCAGTTATCAGGACTGCACTGAGGATTTTGAGGGAAGTATGGGAGAAGATCATGGGGCACTGACCATAATTCTTCAGTTCTCTTTGGATATGGGGGAAAGGCCAGAGAACTGGAGAACAGAAAATGTTACTTGTCAGAAAGTACAGTGTAACTTCAGAGGTAGGAAAGCATTGAGAAACATTGATCAAGGGCAATAATCACTTTGAGGAAATTGGTTGAATTTGGGAAGTCAGCATGGATTCGTTGAGTGTACTATGTTGATAAGATCTTTGAATGATAAGGTTTATGAGGGTAATGCAGGCATTGCGGTGTACATGGACTTCCAGAAGGCTTCAGATAAGGTGCCGTATTACCGGCTTTTCAGCAAAATGAAAAGATGGATCTGAAGTTGGTTAACTAACACGTGAGTGTTAGTTGAATTGGGAGAAGATGAATAATGGTGTTTCCCTGGGATCAAAACTACACCTATTGTTTCTTTTAATCTATTTTAATGACTTAAACTTGAGGTGCAAGCTGCAATTTTGAAATTTATGTCTGACACAAAACTTGGCAGAGTTGTGAACTGTGAAGAAGATAGCTAAAGACTGCAGATATACAAACCGGTGAAATGGGCCAACACATGTCAGATGAAGAAAAATTGAGGTAATGTATTGAAGGATGAAGATTGACATATGCGTATAGAATAAAAACAAAATTACTGTCTGGGGGGGATTCTGGAGCACAGGATTTTGGTGGGAGAGGGGGGTGGCTAAAGGCGAAATCATTGAGAGTTGCAGAACAGGTTAAAACACATTTCTGTGCTTCAGCTATGAGTATAAATGCAGGCAAACTTTTTGAACTTTGATAAAGCTAGAGTTCAACTTCAAATGGACCATGGTATTCAATGCTGGTTGCCACATTATCTAAAGGATGTGACGATATTAAAGAGGGTGCAGAAAAATAAATTAAGATGCTTTCAGGGGTGAGGGACTGCCAATACAAAGATAGATTAGAGGGGTTGGGACTATATTCTTTGGAGAAAGCTAAAGAGAAATTTTATAGAAGTATATAAATGCTGAGGGGTTTGAACAGAATGTCTAGTGGGAGGCTGTTCCTTCTGCTGGAGAGGTTAAGAACTAAAGGTCACAAGCAAAACATAAAGGGGAAGAGTATTAAGAGTGACATGAGGAAAAACTTTTGTACACAGCATGTGGTTAAAATCTGGAATGTATTGCCTGCAGATGTAATGGAAGCAGATTGCATTGTGGTCTTCAAAAAGGAATTGAATAAATATATAATGGAGAAAAAAATGCAAGGCTACTGTGAAAGGACTGGTGGGTGGAACGAAAATGTTATCCTGGTAAAGAGCTAGCATGGACATAATGGGCCAAATGGTTTTTTTCTGTGCTGTAATTCTTCTGTTTGTTTGAAATCTTCCATTTAATATATCTATTTTAAACAACTACCAAAGCAAATATTAAAGTAAAATAAAATTAACTTTAATAAATTGTCATTATATTTCTGTAGATGTTATGAATCAAATGGAAGAATGAGTTTATCCTACACTAATAATTTTTTCAATGTTTTTTCAAATGACTGGTTTCAATTATTTATGAATTATATTGAATTCCAATAATTGAATCAAGGATCAACACCACCTAGCATGCACTCTATTCTCGCTGCTACCATCAGGAATGAGGTATCGGTGCCACAAAGCTCACACCACCAGGTTCAGGAAACAGCTGCTACCCCTCCACTATTAGACTCCTCAATACAAACTCAATTAAAGACTCATTTAAGGATTCTTGCTTGTGCACTTTATTCATTTTTTTAATTCTCTCTGTATTACACAGTCAAATTGTATACATTCATTATCTGTTTACAGTTCTTTATTTGTTTACATCTATACACTATGTACAGTTTTTTTTTGCCTCGCCCACAGGAAAAAAAACTCAGAGTTGTTTGTGATCACATGTATGTACTCTGACAATAAATCTGAAATCTTAAATCTCAAAATTTGTACCTGAAATCTGAATTGTTTATTGGTACCTGTACAGAGATATAGTGCAAAACCTTTTTTTCTGCATGCTGTACCTGCAGCTTCAAAAAGCCGTCATACTCTGGAACTCTTTCTAGATTTCCAAAAAAAAATCTCCTTGGAAACCACAATCAATAACAAGATTAATTTTGACAATTATTGCGCCAAACCTGCATTTGCACATCTCTGTGAATGCATAATATAGACTGACTCTGTGCCATGGCAAAAATGAGTTTCAAATTGAGCCCTAAGTGTCAGGCTTGAGTCTGACCAGGCTAGACGAGGCATGTGTAAATATAAGTAAAGATCAGAAATTCATTTGGAGCTTCATTGCCTAACACAAGCTGAATGAGGAAGGGTCTTTGACTTGAAAAAGTACTCTGTCCCCTCCCTACGGATGCAGCGTGATCTGCTTAGTGTTCCCAGCATTTTCTGTTTCATTTCATATTTCATGCAGTATTATTGATTTTTATGCTGTGAGATTCACCTGTAATTTTTTTTTTAATTTTAGGCATACAGCACGGTTAAAGGCCATTTCAGCCCACTAGCCCATGCTGCTCAATTGCATCCAATTAACCTACAATCCTCAGTACATTTTGAATGGTGAGAGAAAATTACGCAGGGAAAACCTATGCAGAATCAGGGAGAACATACTAACTCCTTATAGAAAGTGCGGTATTTTACCCCAGTCCTGATCACTGGTACTGGAACACCATTACGCAAACCGCTACGCTAAAGGTGGAATTGAGATCAGTTCTGGTGTCAAAAGACTACAAAGTCCAAGTATTCTAATGAAGTTTAGATTGGCTTTGCTGAGATTGGCTGTGAGTCAGGTCTTAATTTTTTTCACCCGTCACAATCTCTAATTTGCTTTCCATTCTTTTGACTAGAGATGCCAGGATATTCCTGGCTGAAAGCAATCATGTGATTATTGACAATAAAGATCAAGATTATCAGAAATGTAACATAATTAATTGTAAAAAATTGTTGCCAATAAGAATATCTGAAGTATTTTCATTCTTCACAAGATTTTCATTTATTTTACTTCCTCCCCCTTTCTTTGTTGCGATATACTCCATCTTTTATCAAAATTGTATTTCTCTTACATTTTCACAGATAGACACTTAGTAAGCCAAGGACTAGGTTGCCTTCCACTCCTCATTTAAAATACTTTGGCCAGGATCCCACAACCTTTCAGTTTCGATAATCCAAAATAAAAATCACCAGCCTTTGAATCAAGAAATTACTCTTAATTTCTGTCTTAAACGTGTAGTATTTACTTTGAGTCTGCATCTTCTCATTCTATACTCCTAACTCATAATCTCCCCTTACTACCCTGAAAGCACTCTTACAACTTCTGAGCTCTGAAAAATTGTAGATTAAACTACTTTTCTGATGGTCCTGTCATCCTCGGAACCGAAGAAATGAATCTTTGCTGCCTTGTGATGGCACAGTGGTACAACTATTGGTTCAGTTCTGATCCCAAGAGGTGTCGGTGGGGAGTTTGCTCATTCTTCCTGTAACTGTCCAGTGTTGCTCCAGTTTCCTCCCACAAAGCACAATGCATTGACATTAGTGTATGGTGAGTGAGTAATCTAGGGAAAACTAATAGAAACGTAAGGAAAATAGGTTACATTGAAAATTAGTGAGAGATTAGGATTGTTTGATATGTGTGTATTTTTGATGGGCCAAATGGCCCTGTTCTATGCCATTTAGAAATGTATATATTCTATGTCAACTATTTTTTTGTTCAATGAGGAGATCAGTAATACCACATGCCTTTCTGAATGCTTGCTGCACCTGTGCATTGGTTTTCAGTGATTTTTTTGTACAAGGTCACTCGGTCCATTTGAGCATCAAAATTTCCCAATCTCTCACCAATTAAAGAGGGACATGTGATTTATGTGAGTTCTGTCAAAGTGGATAAGATATTTTCCCATATCACCCTCCACCTTGCACAAAGCTTCAAATGTTTTACCATTGAACAATGAGTATGGTAGGAATTTATTTGACAGAGCAACTATGATAATTGGCAATGAGACTGAATGAATGTTAACCCTTGTTTTTAGAAGTAACAGTAGTTTACTTTTTGTGTAACGATGAAGTTCATTGTCTGGAGCTCTCTTTATCATTTGTAAAATACAAAATGTGTGCATTCAAAGCAGGCTCTTTAGTGAAAAGCAGCTGCATTTCAGACAGGTGTTTGATATTGCCCTGGCAACAGAGGCACCAGTTCTGCAAGCATATTATTTAAATTGCCCATCAAAGATTTAGGAGTGTAAGCATGCTGGTGGTGAGCTCAATGACATTTCTGGTGAAGAGAGAATAAAAAAACACATGAAGGGTAATTGTTAACATTGTGGCAGCAAATAACATTAAGCTCAGGAGAAAGAGAATGTATCGATTATTCAACCTAATGAGTGCAGGCACTGCTTACCACTAAGTTACATCAAGGAGCAATTGCCAAAGAATCTTGACAGGGAGTCTTGATAAAGGATACACACACAAAACATTGACCTGATCATTTCTATTTATGGATGCTGTTTGACCTGCTGAGTACCTCCTGCAATTCTTTGCTGAACAAATGTTAACTGTTCATTTGAAAATAAAGCAAGACTGTAGAAACATTGAGCAATTGGGAAGAATCCTAAAGGGCATCACACAGATGAACCAGTGAAGATGGTGGTGAAATATGGATAGTATAGTCTGTGCACACCAAGTCATAAGCCCAATGAACTTTTCTGTTTATCATTCTTCTTTGAAGGTAAGAGGGTAACAATGGATTCTGCTTCTGCAGTCTTGATGATATGTGAACAATAATTTAAATAATATTGTCCAGATTCTGCAATGAAACAGAAATAATTATCCAGCTTCTTCTATTCCTGGGGAAAAGATTAAGGTTATGAGAGTATGTGAAGTTAGAGTAATGGGTGGTAAGAGTAAAGCAAGGATCTACTTTCTGATTGTTTCATTCATAGAATACAATTCAGTAAATTAGAATTGGCTATCAAAAACTTGACTGAAGAATGATTAAGAGTACAACAAAAGTCTATCAGTATCAGTTTCACCTGGCAGAAGTGCTTTGGTTGCTATTAAGATATGAAAGCCAAGATTCACCTGCAGGAGCTTGCTACATTTTGGATCTACAAGCATGACTACAGACTGAATTGACCACAGGAATCAGTATTATTAAATTAGTTGAGTTTTCTTATTGGGTTTGCACCAGTTATTCCTTTCCTAAAGACAGATGGCACCGTTAGGATCGTGAATATTATAAAACGACAATTAACCGAGAAGCAAAGGTTTACAGATAACCATTATCACTGAGCAATGATTAGTTCACTTTCTTAGGTGAGAACAGTTCCACAGATGCAAATGCAAATTCAATTAGACAGTGATTCAAAATATACTCCAATAATAACTCACCTTGAACTGTTCTAATTCAATAGGCTTCCTTGTGATTTAGCATCAGCTTCATACATTTTTCTGAGGATAATAGCTTGACTGAAAGTCTGTCAATGCTGAGGGTCATCTGGTTGTAAACTTTTTTTCCTAAAATGACAAAATAGTAAATACAAGAAAAATCATTAATAGAGCTTCATGATTATTGAGAAGCAGAAATACACTTGACTAAAGATAAATGTGCCACTGTTGCTATTGAAGTAGCCAAACTTTTGTTTTCAATCAATTCTGAAACATTCTGTTCCATTAAGGATAGGTTTGGACCACTACATGAAGTGGAACAGTGGAAGTGGGCAAAAAAAATTAAGAAATTGGATTTCAAGGTTGGAAGCAGTTGCACACTGAATTCACAGGGTTTTTTTTTTGTTCACATTGATCCAATGAATTCATTTCCACTGTCCTGCGATGTTTCACCTTTTGGTATTATGATGGTTTGTAATTATAAGATGAATGATCAATTAGTTTTGCATCTAGATCTCTTCGCAAAACTGGGTATCATCACTCACAACCAGACTAGGAGGGTTTAATTATTGTCTTTGTGGAGGTAACCTTCAAAGTACAACTGTGGCAGAACTTCAGCAGAAACTAGAAATCTCTGCAGGTTATTTTTAATGAATCCACAGATATCCTGATGAAGAGATGTGGTTTCCTGATGAATGCATACAGCTACATTTGAATAGATCAGTGGTTCTCAACTTTTTTCTTTCCACTCACATACACTTTAAGTAATCTCTATGCCATCAGTGCTCTGTGATTAGTAAGGGATTGCTTAAGGTGGTATGTGAGGGGGAAGGGAAGGTTGAGAATCGCTGCTCTAGACCCAATTATTACTGAAATATTTTGCTTGAGAAAATTGTCATTAGCCCATTTCCTTTGGACTTATGAAACTGTGCACATAATGAGTCAATTAGGTACGATTAAAACAGTGGTTTT